>NW_004798669.1:29031-30716 GCF_000002075.1 Aplysia californica | reverse complement strand
TGTGTGTGTGTATGTGTGGCTGTGTGTACGTGTGGCAGTGTATGCATATTATGGTTATGATATGTATATTTCTTTTTAAAATAGAGAGAGAGAGAGAGGGAGAGAGAAAGAGAGAGAAAGAGAGAGATAGAAAGAGATAGAAAGAGAGAGAGAGAGAGAGAGAGAGAGAGAGAGAGAGAGAGAGAGAGAGAGTGAGTCATTTCATTTGTTTGTGCAAGTGCATCCCATGTAAACGAGCGTCCGCATGTGAGTGACTTATGTGTTTGTGAGTGTTTGTATGTGGGTGGCTTTGTATGTGTGTGTTGAGGGGGGGGGTCTGTCTATTTGTCTGTCTGTCTGTCTGTCTATCTGCCTGTCTGTCTGTCTGTCTGTCTGTCTGTCCGTCTGTCTGTTTGTCTGTCTGTCTGTTTGTATTTGTTCATATACATATAACATATGTGTACACACGCTTGTAACTGGTAGGGTTTTGTTCTACTGTGCTGCGTGACATGAAGAAATTACGCACTCCCTTTATACGATACGCCAACATTATGGTTAATTTGACTTATCGAGTGCTTGTCTCTACGCTGACCGGTACACTAATACTAAGACCATGAGGTACATTTCATCTGGTCACTGGTTTTGTTATTGTGTTTGGCAGGGCAGAATTAATTACTTAAGACCAATAGCAATATTTTTTCTTTGGTTTTCAGTTAGTTGCATCTTTTGTTTTTGCTTTTGTTTTTGTTTTTGTTGGGAGTTTCACCTGAGTGGGAAGCGATGCTTCAATCAACATAGGTCGCATGTGAGGCTCAATTACCTCTGAAGGGGGCCGCCGAGGTGCGCGCGTGCGATTGGTGCGTGAGTAATGGGGACCGCATGGGGAGTGCGCGTGCCTCAAGGTCTCAGTGAAAGGACGTAACTCACATATCGGCCGTTTTGATGTACGTTGAACAGTGCGACTGGCGTTGTTATCTTTTTAAAAAAATATTATTTAGTGGGTGGTTGGCGGGTGCGTTTGTGGGGTTTGTTCTTTCTTTTCTATCAAACATCTATTGTCCTTATCTATTTCCCCCTTCTTTAATGTGTTTGTTACTTTTTTGTAACAGCTCTAATTTCCAGCACTTATGTGACCTAATTGTGTCTCAAGTGCAGTTGTTTTTTGGTGTGTGTGTGTTTTTTGTTTTTTGTGGGGGGTTTTTGTTGTATTTCTTTATTTCACTTTTCTTTTGTTTGTTTGTTTAGTAGAGGGAAGAGGGAAGTTTGCCTGTAAATATTTTACTGCACCCATTTTTAACACAAATGAAATCATCATTTAAGTAGACGACATGTTGCGACGACCCTGTCTGTCCAGGCTGAAAAAGTATACAACACCCCAGCAAACTGAAGTAATTACCACGAGACATATAATGCAACCTACTCGGGAATTGAAATCGTGTCCTCTGTGTGCAATGGAAGAGAACCTAGCAATTTCATCGTGACACCGGTAGGAGAGAGGGGGTGGGGTGAGGGGATATGGTTATCCTTAGTTGTGTTATGGGGTGTAAAACTCCTACATTAGATTATTTAGAATTAGGAGAGAGACACAGAGAGAGAGAGAGAGAGAGCATGAAGAGAGAGAGAGAGAGAGAGAGAGAGAGAGAGAGAGAGAGAGAGAAGTTTGGAGAGATAGAAACAAAACGTGAGGGAGAGAGAGAGATAAGAGA
>NW_004798669.1:26181-28876 GCF_000002075.1 Aplysia californica | reverse complement strand
AGAGAGAGAGAGAGATAGAGAGAGAGAGATTAAGAAAAAAAATTAAGAAAGAAATGAAGAAAGGGAGAGGAAGAACGGGGAAACTCGAAAGAGTTCAAAAGTTCAAGGGGAAATCAAAGTGGCATTGTGTCATAAGTGAGTAAACAAGTGGCTCACGGTCATCCCCCTGATTGGCTCTTTTAACAAGAGCACTAATGACGTAGCAAGCATAGCCTATTGCTCATGGTCACTGACAAGCAGCAAGCGTGAAACGACTCCCATACGAGCGGGCTGGTGGGGAGAAAAGTGCTAGCCTTTGCATGAAATAGAAGATCAAGCAATGATCTTGTGTAAGTAAGTACCAAAGGAAGAAATAAACTAACGTCAAGATTGATCCTGCGCATCGTTTTTCAATGATTTTGTCGTCATCATCATCATCATTATCATCATCATCATCATCATCATCATCATCATCATCATCATCATCATCATCATCTATTGCTAAGCAATCTTCCTATTTCATTATTTTGTTTTTATTTTAATTTTGTGGGGTGTCTATTTTTTCTTCTTTTGTTTTTTTTTTTTTGTTTTTGTTTGCCTGAAGCATAAGTTACTACCATGCTGCCAAACTTTCTACGTTACTCATAGATATTAGGCACCAAATCGGGGCATGGAACAAGAAAAGTAGATCATTTAACAAGGTAAACTCGGGGGAGGGCGGTGTGACCTTGCAGCACAAGGGACTCGTCTTGCCTTTAGATTTAGGTGGGTTTTTTTTAAAGAAGTGAATAAATAAGAGAGTTTAGGTACAGGGAAAGAGTGAGATAAAAGGACAGAAACTTAGGAAGGAATGACAGAGGAACGGCCTACCGGTGCTACATTCATATTTTTTTTACTTTATTTCTTTATTACAATAATATTTCAAAGCACCTTTACTATGTGTGAAATATTAACCTGATTGGCCCTTTTTATTCTTCATCTGAGCTTTTCCAGTGGTTGGACGTTGGTTCTTGGATTTTCCTACAATAAAAAATAAACCTCTGTCTCTTGTGATTCAGCCTGTCTGGGGTGTTGTTTTGGTTCCAAAAGGTCCCTTTTACCTTGATAATAGAATACGTTCTGTTGTGAAAGTGAAGCATGCTCATGAATGTACCATTAATTTTCAGAGCGGCATTGCCTTGATAATTTTATAATTATGGGATCTTGGAGAGGAAACGATAACACACACACACACACACACACACACACACACACACACACACACACACACACTCCTCGGCCAGAAAGGGCCACCACACCTTGCTGTTTCCGCGAAGAGCATGTAGCGAACCAACACCAAACGCTGCATCACCCAACATAGCATGCTAGCAACAACAACGACAGAGGAAAGACATGGATGAGGCACAAGGAGGTTTTAACTCCGACCCACAAACGTTAACACATACTCTCGTCGGTCACAAGAGGGTTAACACATTCTCACGTCGGACACAAGAGAGATAACACACACACCCTTGTCGAATACAAAAGAGTTAACACCCAAACCCCCATCGAACACAAGAGGGTTAACACACACACTTTCGTCGGTACAAGAGGGTTAACGACTCCATGGTAGTGGCACAGAAGACGGTACTAAACCTGGGCAAAAACTTGGGACTCAATACCATGGCAACAGTAAGTCGCCATCACAAGAAAACAAGGCTGTAACTCGGAATGTTTCATGTTTGGAGGGTAATCTGAGGTCCCGAAGTACTTTCCAAGACAAAAAACGGGATAACCACGAACACAAAACAGGGGCTTAACGGTGGACAAACAGGGGCTTAACGGTGGACACGAAAGGGTTAACATGCTGGAGAGGGGAAGGAGCTGCTGTTTACATGAAGGAGTTAACGCACCAGAGTTTGACTTTCCTGGAAGGGGTTAACAACGACTTCTGAATGTTTACATACACCAAAGGGTTAAAATGGTAGCATTGACAGTATCAGCGGAGGGTTAACGACTTCCTGTGATTGTTGACACGGTGACGTCATTGACACAAAACAAAACACTGACCGCAGCAGGTGCCTTCAACACTTGCCAAGGTCCGAGTGGCGAGTCTCTCTCTCTCTCTCTCTCTCTCTCTCTCTCTCTCTCTCTCTCTCTCTCTCTCTCTCTCTCTCTCTCTCATCTCCTCCTTCTCTCAGTCCCTCTCACTCTCTTCCTCTCTCTCTCTCCTAGCTTGCTGGATTCCTTCCACCTCTCCCTCTATCTTGTGCTACCTTTCGTCTCCTCTCTCCTTTCCTCCCCCTTTTTCAGTTCATACTCATTTTCTCTCTCTTTCTCTTTCAATCGCTTTACACCACAACAATAACTATCCTTTTCGCTTCAGACACAGTCAAATACATAAACACAAAGCGCACGAAATATATGCACCCATTATGACGACAAGTGAAAATGACTAAACGAAGATGATATAAAGTATAAACTGAAGCCTCAGTTCAGAAGACTACTAGGAATGCATCGAAAAAGAAGTTTTTCGTGTTTCAAATATGTATTGTCTCTGAAATTCACAGACTGATATGTGGGTGGTTGGCCGGTGCTCTGGTGTGGTTTGCTCCTTCTTTGCTATCAAACATCTATCGTCCTTATCTTACCTTCTTCTTTTTTATGTTTGTTACTCTCTTGTAACACTTCTAATCTTCTGGCGCTCATATGACCTTATGCAGTTGCAAGCGCCGTA
>NW_004798669.1:18609-23433 GCF_000002075.1 Aplysia californica | reverse complement strand
CCCCCCACAGGAAATCATGGCGCTGCACAAAACCCCACACTTTCGCCCCGTCGCATCCCCCCAAGACTTACTCACTCTCGTTCACCCAGCAACGCCTCTTTGCTCTCACGCGCACTGCGACTCTCACTTACTACGTGTCTACGTGCGTACGTGCAACCGTGGGTTATTTGGTAAAATTTCTCAGAGACAGCTGGGATAATTATTAAGCTGAATTAACATTCGTTACATACTCTCAAAAGGTAAGTTCATGGACAAACATTGTAATGAATTTTACGTCAGTCTAGTAAAAAGGTGTCCCCCTAAATCCCAGCGCTCTAATTAATACACATTTAGATCAGGTATCAGTGAAGGGTGTCAACTTTATTTCTGTAATAATTTCTAATAACCATCAATATCATTTTTAGTTGGTTTTGTTATTATTATTGAATAAGTATGTCGAGCTCTCATTCCTCGTGTTTGTCGCAAGTTTTGGGACCTTTTTCTCTCCTTGTACTGGTGAGTAAGTGCGTATTATAGCCTTGCAGATACAGCTCTGATCGTTTGCACTGAGTGAGGTCTTTGTTTAGAACTGGTTTCTGAAGAGTAATTTGAAACTGTAAGTGCTGTTGCTGCTTCCTTGTTATATGTGTATTAATGCTATATTGATATCGTTTTTTCTTCTTCTTTAGTCATTGTTTTACGCGTTTGCAACTGCATAAGGTCATATGAGCGCGCGGGACACATTGATTTATAATAAGCATTTTTAGTTTGGTATGAATTAATTTTTGAATTTTGGCCGTGTGGCGTCGAAGCCTACTCTTATTGATTTTAGGCCCACCAAAGGATCTTTAAAGTGCGCAATGATTTCTCTTGTCCAATAAGTCAAGGTGAAAGACAGCAATAAGAAGGAGCCAAGGAATAGCAGAAAAAAGGCTACCGAAAGGGTCAGGAGCCCAGAGGAAGGGTCAAGGGGAGGGGAGGAGGGAGAGGGCCAGAAAGTGGAGACGAAAGCAGACAACAGAGCATGGTGGGAGAGCAGGAAAGGAGGTGAAAGGGGAAAATTTTCCATCGCTGACAGGTTTCGAACACCGTGCCTCTTGACCACGAGAGTCCCCTTATGTGCACGAACGCTTTATAAGACTTTTCAAATGCCTCATTTAAACACCCTCTTGTTATGCTCTTATTTAAATGGATTTCTCTATCAAATATCTTTTGGAAAATAAAGAAAGTACAAGCCCTCTCGCTCTTGACTGGTTGGACATTTTTTTTCAATTGTTGTATACTTTAGGCCTACCAGTATTTTGAACCAGCGGTCTGTGGTATAGCAGCCAGGTGCTTCACCATACCCCTGAAAAGTCCTGGTTTCAATTTCAGTGTGGAGCGAATTTTAATCAAGGATCTCGATCTTTCTGCTGTGTCTTTGCATCGCTCTCAGACTGGGTTGGCTCTGACCGTCAGGGTCGAGGCTGACCTCCTATATGACCTAAAATGTATTGATGGAGACTAAAACACAACTACATTTTATGAATGGTATTCTCAGAGCATTCTTGAAGAAGTAATGTCTGTTTTAATTAGCGTTATGTGGCTTTGGTAATTTCTTTATCATAATTATGTTTTGATGAAACTCTTTTTATGGAAAAAGTCGGGGGAAAACTTTAGCTGGGCTTAACCCTATTGGCGTTTACACCTTTAGAACAGGAATACACAAACAGCGGCAGCACACCAGAACCAGTCTGCAAGCAGTTTCATTTTGGTCCGGGAGTCGACCCAGTAATCAATAACAAACATAGCCCTGATGAATTGATGGTTAATAAAAACGCAATTGTCCGTCTTAAAAATAATTGAAAACCAATAGCTCCTAGCCCTGCTGAAAGCAATACCTCGAATGTTATTAGTAATACACTTTGTTCTCATGAAATGTCCCTGAGTGACTTATGTTGTAGTAGTAGTTTTTTTTCCTTTTGTCTCTCTTGGGTATTTCGACGGATTTCTGTCTCTTGCTATAATCTGCGAGATATTTACAATTGCCCACTGTAACACGGGGCTTGGACACACTTCGCTACTTTAGAATTACTTTAGAAGTTATAACTGACATTTTTGGTCGTTTTGAGTTACTAATACCAGGAGATCGGAAACCAATTTATCTGCTATATCAAAATCGTAAGGTTATTCGGAGTCGTTATCAAGATGTTCAAAGAATTGGATTCTAAAAAGCTTCACATTTTGTGAAACTCAAATTTTATAACGTAATAGTTCTCAAAACCAGGTACTGGGTTGATAGAACTTTTTAATTCTAGGGTAGCGACTTGTTCATGTCTGTGTTAAGGAGTAACAGGTGATATCTTTATTTTTTATTGCAAGGCTAGGAGAGGGAGTGCCGCGCTATATATGGATCATATTAGTTATGAGTCGGCTGAACTTGCAATCTGCATGCATGCATAATAAACTTTCTTCAACATTTGTCTTTTCGTTACGTGAAAACTATTCATTTCTTGATGCACAATCAACCCTGTTTTAACGACCATGTTTCCTAGGCAATCATTTGTACAGAGACCACTTTCATCCACCCTACACCCCCCCCCCCCTTTCCACCTTTTGTTTTACTATACTATAATGACACAGTCCATGAGGACCACCTGTCTAAGAATGTCCGATTTTTTGTGACACGCATCAGTCTGAAATAATGTGAAGAAATAAAGTGTATAGTGGATTTTTCTTTTAAGAAATTGCTTTTGCATCATATCCTTAAATGGTTGGGGAATTTCCTGGTGTGCCTAACTGGCCTGGACTGACCTCACCTCCTGTTTTCCAGCTATATTCTTCTATCTTAGCTGGAGGTTTGCTTTTGATTTAGTAAGTGTTTTACTACGCTCGCAACTGCATAAGATCATTTTAGATTCGTAGGAATTAATTTTTAATTTAACCTGGGTGGTGGCTGACGTCAACTCTTATCAATTTTTGGACTACCAAGGAATTGTCAACGAGAGCAATTTGCACTCCAGAAATATGGGATTTTTTGCGCTTTTTCCGAGAAGGCTAAGCCTTAGATTTTACCAACCTTAAGATCACGGGTGTGGCTGGAAGTCAGCGGTAAGAAGGACTCAAGGGGTGGAAGTAGAAAGGATGCAGAAAAAATTACGAGCCCGAAGGATGGGAAAAGGGTGGGGAAGGGGGTTGGGAGATAAAAGTCGAGACAAAATCAGACGACAGAACATGGTTAGAAAGCAAGAAAGGATGTGGTAGGATAACATTTCAGAGAAGATTTTCTGTCGCTGTCAGATTTCGAACATGGGACCTATTGATTGAGAAGTGATCACCATGACCTCTACACCACGAGATTCTCGTTGTCTGGTCCACATATTTGCGCCAGGTTCCTAATCTTTTCTGTTGCCAATTGCCAATTTTCTATTACCATTAATTTAAAAACACAACCCCGATAAGCACGGCGTCCTATTTTTGGACAGATCACACGTTATTAATCACTGTGGCTCCTGGCACTGATTAGGCAAATGTATCAAAATAATTTCTGCAAAAACTGTGATTGCGAAGTAGTGATTCCTTCAAATCAAAATTGTACAGCCTTAACGCCCCAGCAACACCGTGGGGATATTAATTTAACTCCTACTATACAGAAGGCTATTCTACGTAGTTTGTGAGAAGACAAATTTATTATCCAATATTTCAGCACCACAAACTGCTATGTAACTGCTTACCTTTTTAAAATATCTATCAATAATAAACACTAAACTGAAAAAGGGTGAATGTTCCATACAAAAAACATCAGTTTCATTACAGATTGGTGTATTTGCTGGGGATTCTTAGAATTGTGATCATTATTATCAACCAGTGCCAGATCTGCGACAGAAATCGGCGATCATGGTTCTCCATTCATTCTTTTGCTCGGATGCTCTCAAAAAAAAGCTACGTTTCCCTGATCTTTCTCTGTTACCCATTTGTTTAGGTTACCCAAGTATGTTGTTCTGGGCCTTCCCCTGCCTCGCTTGCCCTCAATTTTGCCAGTGAGAGCTAGGTGTTCAAGACCCTTATGTCTATTTATGTGTCCCTATAGAATTGTGATACGTGTGTAAATAACCAAGTGGTACCTCGTGCGCCAGCTGAACTCGCGCGCTGTATAGCCTATTAAGTATTGAAACGTAAGATCTCCGAAAGAAACGTCCATCTTAGATAGGAACGAACCAAATGGAAAAGTTCGCGTAAAGTGTCTTTCACAGACACAACGTAGGGCGGAGCTGAGCCTCGAACCCCGAACCCACAGTCCCGCGATTACGAGTCCGTTGGACTACAAGACTACAGAAGCCACAATCACAATAATTTTTTCTTAAACAGTAGCTTTAATGCATTTTTGGGGAGGGGGTCTGAAGCGATTTAATTGTCTTACAGACGAACCTATGATTTGGTAGACAGACTACATACTCCGTTACTGTTTATTTTGTCCGTCTGTTTTGCCTCTCTAAACATATATTTTTGTCTATAACATTATAGTCTTTTCCCCATTTTTCTGTCTAGTAAAACATGATATTTTATAAGAGTGGGTGTGATTCCTGTCGATCGCTGTTTCGCTACATAAATACAAATTTCAAATTCTGTGTGTATTTTCTGTTGTCGGCAGATCACTATGGATAGCCTTATCGACTGTCTGGATACTGAAAAATGGCAGGAAATTCCTGAGGCTGACAAGTCAGGTGAGTCACGTCACATATGACGTAGTTGTTCAGGAACCATACTTACAGTATACCTCTTTGCTGGTATGTGTGTGGGTACGTGGGTGTGCGAGAAAGGTGCAAAAAAAGGGGGATGAGGGGGGGGAGACAGATGTTGAGAGAA
>NW_004798669.1:3997-14787 GCF_000002075.1 Aplysia californica | reverse complement strand
ACACACACACACAAACACACACACACAAACGCACACACACAAACACACACACACACACACACACACACACACACAAATGCAAACACAAGCACAAACACCATCGATCACTGGAGAGAAAAAAACCAGATTGACCTTTTATACAAGCGTATGAATTATTCTAACAAACGTGATTCCAGCAAAGCAAAACAGTTGATCTATATACAACGCCATTCGTCATAACAATATTTCTAAGTACGTCATTCGTCATAACAATAATTCCCAAACAGCCCACATGCCGGCAAAAACACCAGAAGGCAATTTCCTTGTGCGTAAACAACGTACCCCTTTCATACTCTTGGTGGAGACAGAAGGCCGTTTAGAGGAATCCTTATCGATATGTTTACCTATATCAGCTCAAAATAGAAAGCCAAAATGATTCTGTCAGAGGAAATAGGTTAAAAAATGTTCCGAACGGTAAGAATAGATTGGTCTGTTTTATTTTTAGTGTTTGTTCTAATTTTAGAAGAAAAATAGAGAGAGTAAAACAGAACGGGCGGGTTGGCAGATAAATGAATTGATTGATTGACTGACCCTTTTTTTAACGAGTTACAAAAGTGTTTTGTGTAAAACAGAAAGAGGAAAATTAAATAGTATGGTGTAGCGGCACTGCAAACACAGAGACGGTCCTGTAAGTGCCAAACATGAGAGGCAGAAGAAAGAATGAAACTTTAAAACAAAAAACGAAATTATTTAGTTTACAATGATAAAACATAATTATACAATACCTACATGAATAGATTATGACAAAAATGCAAACATACACACTTGAAAGAAATACTAAAATACACCTTGCTTGTCGCCACTGTGCAGTGCCTTTTTTATTATTTTTTCTTAAGCAGGGCTTATCGTGACTTGCTCACGGACACACCCCAGTGACTACCCTTCTATGCGCCATATTTGACCCTTAATGTGTGCCTGAACTAACTGACCATTCGGCCACAAGAGCCTGCAATGCCGGTATCACCTGGAAGATGTGACCTCCTTTCATCGCCGAGGCTCCTAATTTACTTGAAATCTTTGTGGATAAATAAAGGATCATAGGTGTCTGTGGTAAAGCAGTTAGGAGCCTCGCCGCATTGTTGACCTGAGTTTGATTCTCGTTGGGTTGTTGTTGTTTTTTTCTCTATCTGTGCCTTTTGAGCTCATCAGTTCTCAAGAGTCACCCAGAAGAAATTGATTTAAATCCTCGTCTCCTGTGAGCGTTAATAGATTGTTTCGGGCGTTTGAGTGCCTGTATTTCTGCTGAGATTTGATGGAGCAATATCAGGTCACAGGTAAATTTGATTGTTGGTGTTTGCTGCATTTATATCTTTGTTTCATTTTAGTGTCTTTGTAAATAATGTTCAGGGTTCAAGACTGTGTCTTTGGCGAAGGCATTTTACGCGAATGTTCTTATTTATTGGCTCGGTCCTGCCTTTTAGTATGAGGTCCTGCCTTTTAGATAAACCTACATTATTGAAAGGGGCGTTAAACATGTAGATCTATACAATTTGGCACAGAAAGGTGTATGGAGAGGGGGGGGGCGGTAAATAGGAATGACTCGTTTTACAATTGAGTTGCATGTTTTTCTCTTTGTGCTTTCAAAATTTTAAACACTTTATTCTTGATGCGTAAAAAAACTACCGCAGACCAATTAGGAGTACAGCCGCTCGCGTGATGAAATAAGACATTTGAATTGGCATTTGAGGCATAACGGCGTCTCGCCTTTTGTATGCAAAAGATTTGAGTTCGATTCCCGGGTGGGTAAGACTTGTTTACCTTAACATCCTTGTCTGTGTCTAGGGATGATTGCAATCCCACACACACACACACACCCTTTTCCACGCACACAAAAAATGTCTACTTTATGCCTGGATCTTATGTGAGATAGTTGAATGCTTCTCGTTTCTTAGTTTCTTTTTTATATCTCGAAAAAGATCACACCAAACTGACTTGAAAGAGATGCAAATTGTTTATTTTGTCTCTTAGTTTCCTCTCAGAAGGCAAGAAGTATACGCCTATTCAAACTCCTCACTCTAAGCTCAGAAGGCCAGAAGTGCGCTTACGTATAAGACTACAGGGCTACAAGTTTGACCTCTGTTATTTCTTCCTTTTGCTCCAGAAGGTTGTTTGACTCGTAGTAAACGGTGAGCTAGTTGGGCTGGCACTCGAGGCTTGGTTCGATTGTTTACAGACATAACATTTATCTACAAAACAACAGCAAATCCATTAATTCAAAATGCAACTGCATGAGTTATGCAGATAGCATTCGTTTGTACTCCTTTTGGTTTTATTTTATGCAGGTATGTTAGATAGGAGCGCAGTTGTCAGTCAAGCTGTTGTGCCGGAATATCGGATGATGAAATTGGCTGCGTACAACCGTGAAACAGCCTTCCGTACAGTAAGAGTTAAAGGTGTACGTCTTCGCTCTTGACTCTTGAAGACTTCGCTTTCCGACAGCCGGAATGACGCGTTGTACAAGTGGCTTTACCTCTGGCATTTTCCACGGCCACTCACAGTACAGGCGTCTCTAGACTTTTGCAGAAAAAGAATCTCTCCCGAATCCGTCGCCTTTCGAAGTACCACCGCGCTTGCAGACTCTTCGGCGCTATCTGTCTTGTTCTCGAACCCGGCCCCCGGGGCTCCCAAACCAACCCCTTTCTTCTCTTCCTGTTTATAGAGTTCAGAAAGAAAAATATCCGAGAATTAGTTCGATGCCCCTGGGCTTTTTATGAGAGCCTTTTCAGTTATTCTTGGCTTTTAATAACTTATATCGTGGCTGTTGAGCATGTGACACAAACTTTTGGCACTATAAAAAAGAACAGAGAGGGAGAGAGAGAGAGAGAGAGAGAGAGAGAGAGAGAGAGAGAGAGAGAGAGAGAGAGGGGGGGGTGAGAGAGAGAGGAGGGTGAGAGAGAGAGAGAGAGATACAGAGACAGAGAGAGAGAGAGAGAGAGATACAGAGACAGAGAGAGAGAGAGAGAGAGAGAGAGAGAGAGAGAGAGGGGGGGATGAGAAGAAAAGGAAGATCAAAAGAAAAAACATTTGAGTGATACATGGGTACAAGTCGATTTTATCCCCCCACCCCTTTTCAACAAGCACAAACACATGTGCTCACTTTCCTTTTTGCTATAAATATAATACAAGTTTGTCGTGCGTGACGTAATGGCGACCTCATGTCATGCAACAGTGGGGAGTCCCCGGGTGTGCAATGTAGGTTAATTAAGTTTAGTCGTTCCGAAGAGAGAGATCAGGCAGTTCTTTTCTGATGTTTGTGCGGCCTGTTGGATTAATGAAAAGAATAACGCACACACAGAGAGGAAATCAAAGGTTATGTCAACAACGCATAACTCATGCAGCAGTCTGAGGCATCGTCGTCGAAGCAGACACACTTTTGATTCCCTTGTGAGGATGGGATATTGAACCTGCCTGTCAATATCCTTAGAGATGGTCCTCTTCAACCACTTCTTTTTTATCTTTTCTGCCTTAAATTACTTGGTGTTTGGAGGACACCACTAGCAGGTCCTACTTCTTTATTTTCCCTCTGTTGTTTCAGTCTGTCTTATGCTTCTCCCGCACTAAAAAAAAGTATTATTGTATCTGTGTACTTTTCATAATTCGAAAAAAAAATGCTGTTTGCTTCAGCACCGTTGCTCTTTTTACAATAAGATCAAAATCGTATTTCACGCATGACGTCAGGTTACCCCTGTGTTGACGTCACAGTGGCGAAGACCCCGAATGTGAGTTGCTGGTCATGTAGGTTCCCAATGGAGGCCTGCAATAAACCTTTCTCTTCTAACCAAGGAGCTTATAGCAAAGTCCTGGGCGATTTGGTATTGTTGGCGGGCGGTTCAGATCACCAGAGTAGTGGCCGGTATGATTCAATGCCCTGCGTAGAATTATAATTGTTGGTGGACGGTGCGCAAAATGTTAGCTTCCCAAAAGAGGCAAAAGTGGGCGCTAGTTATAAAAAAGATGACGAGCTCTGCTCTAATCCAGAAAAATTTCTCCTCGACAATGGGTAGCCGTCTTGGACAATTTCAACTGTACATTAACTTAATTTTGTGTCTCCTTTAAGATAATAATTCACTTTTTTTCTGTATCTCTGGTTTCAGGAGATTTCCAGGAATATTTCATCAACCGCAGTAAGAAGCAAGTGGACAAAACCACAATCTGCTTCATAATCGAGAACGACACGTGTGCTCAGCCAAAGAAAGTGAACTTAGAGTTCTGCAAGAAGGACCCCTTCAAGCATGTCAGCAAGTGCGAATTCCGGCTGAGTGATGATGGAGCAAAAGTTACCGGACTTGACCTTGACGGTGACGTCGTTGTCCTAAAATAATTTTTTCAAAGTCAAAAAGAAAAACTATAAATTTAGTTGCAGATGAATCTCGAGTGGGGTTGTGTATTATGACAAAGGTTCCGTCCAGGATTTGATTTAATTCTTTTTTTTTTTTCGTTTTCAATTCAATATTTAGATCTGTTTGAGTGTGTTTAGGAATGCTCACACATACACAAACACATACACACACACACACACACACACATACACATACACACACACACACAAACACACACACACATACACACACACACACATACACACACACACAAAGCGTACTCCAATGCATATAGTGACCCTCTCGTTTAAAAATGACTTGGGCACACTCTCTGACCAGTTTGCGAAAATGCCCGCTTTCAGGATTAATGAAGCGGGAGATTTGTTTGTATATAAACAAAAATTAAGGTTGATGAAATGTCCAATTCCTAAGGATATCTTTTCCGTGATTCTTATTCGCAATCTTTTTTGTGGCAAATGGAATTGGGAGGGAGTCTGGCAGTCTATTCTCCATAGGTACACATTTAATGATTGGACGCCCAAAACCATACACTGTAACGTACAACAACAAAAATGAATTATTCTTTCCCTCTAAGTTGTAAGTAATATACTGAGAACTCAGTGTCTCATACTTTGGGGCACTATGGTTGTTTCCTAGCACCACCATCCTCCCCCTCCCCCTCCTCCTCCCCCCTCCCCCTCCCCCCTCCCCCCCCCCCTCCCCCCTCCCCCCTCCCCCTCCCTCTCCCCCTCCCAAAGGGCTCAAATAAAACCACCAAGCCATGTGTTTTGAAAAACTGCAAGAAGCAATGCGAGTCACAGTTTATATGTGTTCGGCAATGACAAAGAAGATGTTTCTGGTTGTTTTAATGTGTGAACTTTATTGTTCTGTTATTCCAAAATAAAATAAACTCTTCGTTTAAATGAAATGCATGTCTAATGTCTGTCCACCTCTTATTCCCAACTAGTTAACACTAAAGAATGTGTTATTAATTGTGCCCCCTAACAACCGTCAGTTACACAAAATTTAGAAGAAAAAAAACCACGCCTCCCCGCTCATTTCTTTTAAATCTAATTTAAAACAGCAAAAACAATTTCCGTAGAATTAGACTTCAGCCCCACAGATTAGAAACTGAGACCAAATGTAGTTTACAGTGTACATTTAGTTACATTTCACCCTACCCGCTTACTATTTCGGGAGTCAAGCCCCCAAAATACGTAACGGACAAGACTAACCGCTTACTCAAATGGGATCCCTGTACCCTGTGCCATGTACATCCGATACATTTTGTCAATCTATGATGTTCCAAACGTCTACATGTTGAATTTGATTTGTTTTAATTGTATTACCATCTATAACCTGATCTTTGCAAGTATCTCATATCTGCTGTATGATTTAATTTTTCGTGTAACCTTTCGTTAAAATTTACCTTGTGATGGTTTATTCCAAATAAATAAGTTTTCTTTAATTGGTATTGGACTAATAACAGTTTATTTTTGAAAAGAGAACCTATTAAGTTTAGAATATGCAACACTACTCAGCATAAGGTAAAAAAAAAAAGCGCATGCTGCTGTGTAGAGAAATTTCTTGCTGTCAAATTTGTTTTCAACATTCACCATGGCTTAAAGAAGATGACCTTGTTTTGAAAGAAATTGACTAAAAATAACAATGTATAATCGTCTTCCTGTCGACCAATCTGGCAAGCCATGTTCAAGGTGGAGAAAACCCTTGGAAGCTCATTTTAGACGACGAATTCGAAGTATTCTAAGGGCAATGTGAAAGTGCAATATTTCTATTTATTTTGTAATGTGCAAGTGGATTTCAACCTCATATCTGATATAATAATTGTGGTTTAACTTTTAATTTCAAACTGCAAAAAATATTTGTGGTCAACTGTATTCTATTTGGCAGACTGCTGCAACTGTTTGTGATCATTGTTTTTGTTTACATGAGTTAACAGTGTGAATATTTCAGATCTGTACAGGTTTGTTTCTTCCTACCTTACTTCCTTCCTTCCTTCTTCCACTGCTTTTCCTCTTTCTTTCACACGTATTCCCTTTCACGTCTTGAGCTTTCATAAAGCTTTTTACTGAAACTTTTAATAATTATTCTGTTTTCTGTCTGCTTATCCCTTGTGTGAGAAGAAAAAAATCCTGTGTATTTGTTGCCATCCGCACTTATGAGTTAACTCCTTAAGGACGTAGCGAACGCATACATAACGTCCGATCAACAGCAGGCCAAAGACAATGTTGCGGCACATATCTAACCAGAAACAGAAAAACTCAAAACACGAAACTTTCAAAGGTCGCATATTTCTTCGTGCTTTTAAGGGTTTTAAATGAAGAAAACAGAATTTAAAAATCTATAGAAAACGCCGTCCTCCTTTGTTTTGAAAGTGCTGAAAGTGCCTCCAAAACAGTAAGAGGTGCCGAATGGTCAGAATGCACGTCCCGAAAGAGTTAATGGAACAGGTGTGTTATTGCTTCAGCTCTCTTGGTGTGGACATGGAAAATCAGAGTCTGTATCTGATTCTCGAATGACTTCTTTCCTAAACTATGCAAGTAAACCAAGTTATGAATAATATTTGGTTATTGTTTGAGTTTTTGAAAAGAATAAATATATATTTAAGAAGAAACGAATGTGTTCAATGTGTAGTTCATGCGTGATTTCATTGTATGTGTTTTGTCTTGTGTGTTTATTTGTGTGTGTGTGGGTGTGGGTGTGTGTGTGTGTGTGTATGTGTGTGTGTGTGTGTGTGTGTGTGTGTGTGTGTGTGTGTGTGTGTGTGTTTTCTTTTTCTTCTTTTCTTCTTTTTTGGCGTGCGGATGGGAAGAATTATTTTGAATCTTTGCTTTATAGTTGCATTACAAAATCAAATACATTCTTCTTCTAATGAAATCCTTGGTGGACTCCACGATTATGTGATACCTGTTTTATGGAAATGTGAACTCAAAGAAACAACTGTGTCTGTGGTGTAGCGGTTAGCCTCCTCGCCCCTCCCAAGAGAAAACCCGAGTTTCCATTCCCTAGTGGGGACAGGTTTTATCAATGATCTCGGTCGTTTTCTTGGAATTATCCCTCCTTGTCTGGGTTTGTCCCGACCGGCACAGTCGAAGCCCGCCTTCTAAATTACCTAAATTGATGGGCGATAAAAACACCAATACCTACATTTTATAAAAGAAAACAACAGCATCAACGGGTGGTTAGAAAGCGCCACCGATAGGTCCTACTTCTTTCCTGCTCCTTTTGTTGTTTCCGTCTGTCTTGCTTCTTTCTCACATTATACTATGATCGGTATTGTGTCATTGGAACTTCTCCTTACAAAGCCGAACAACATCGACAAAGGTGCCAATGAACTGTCAGGGGAGGTAACTGCATCTTTTCTTGGGTGTGATTAGTGATAGAAATTGTCTCCCCTCTCAGACCGTTCTGAGGTTATTGACACCAACGTGCCTTGAGACAAAATATTAATTCAGAGTTGGGTTGGGTTTTTTTAGTTTTCGTAAGAGTTTTACGGCACTTGCAACACAATAAGGTCATATAAGTACCGAAGAATAGATGTGTTACAAGAGAGTAACATACACAAGAAAGAAGGAGGAGAGATAAGGACGATAGATGTTTGATAGGAAAGAAGGAGCAAACCACACCAGAGCATCCGCCAACCACCCACAATTCAGTGTTTACTCCAGTGCGGAGAGTCTGAGGAGGAGAAATCTATTATACCACTCGACAGGTACAGCTCGCCGAAATGCGATGAATAATTATTCTTTTTGGTGTTTCCATTAAAGAGGCATTTTTTTTTAAGCGTCGCTATTGCTAAAGTAATAATGATAAAAAGTATAAAATAAGAATATGAATAAAAATAAAAACAAGAGTGAAAATGAGAATGAGAATAAGAATATTAGAATACAAATAACAACAAGAATAAGAATGAGAAAAATAAGATTTTCCCCCACTACCTTCAATAGAGCTCCAAACATTTTACAAAACGTTCATCTCGGCAGAAACCATAAGTGAATAAACAATCGATGACAATATGGACATGACATTAAGAACATAAAAGTTCTATAAACACGAAGGACTGACTGTTAAGACGGCTATAGATTGTCTTTTTCTAGACTCACACTGACACATTTTAGATCATTAAAATGTATGGAGGGAGATGCATCGGCTCTGCATGACTACACCAACTCAGCACAGTACCCCTGCAGAAAGGCAGAAATGCAAAATACAGTTAGCTTTCCCATGAGGATTTAAACTCCTGTCATCTGAGCGCAACAGCGAAGAGCCTAAGCATTGGAAAATGGTTTCATGTCATGGGCCAGATTGAATATCTTGTTTGCCCAAGCAGGAGAAGATTTGGTGGATTCTGTTTGTTTGTTGTTGTTTTGTTTTGGGGTTGTTGTTTGTTTGGGTTTTTTGGGGGGGTTGGGGGGTTGTTTGTTGTTGTTTTGTTTTTTTGGGGGGAGGGGTTAAACTTGCACTGTGAGCTTCCCGGGCAACTAAGAATATTTCTGAGTCGTTTTCTTTGACCTGTAGGATAAAGGCAGTGCATATAAAGCGCATGAAGTATGTTGTCGGGTGTGGCTACGCGCTATATATATATAAATGCAAGATAATTGTTATAAACTTATAGTGATCTAAAATCTGTTAACCACTAAAATGAAGTTGTTGTTTTGTTTTGTTTTTTATTTAAAATAAGTACCTGCTTGTAATACTCAACTGCAACCATTTGTCTGATTATAGTAACAATCATATAATAAACACAAGGGGGCTCTCGTGGTAGAGAGATACAGTGTTCGCCTTTTATTCAGTAGGTCGGGTTCGAAACCCGAGAGCGAGTCAAACTTTTATTCTCCGAAACATTCTCCTTTCTCCTCCTGTCAGGTCCTGTAGTCCTGTTCTGTCATATGCTTTCCTCTCCACTCCCCTCCTCCTCCCCCCCCCCCCAAAAAAAAAATCCAACCTCCTCTGGGCTCCTCTCCCCTTTTCTCTTCTCTTTCTACCGTTCTCCGGGTTCCTTCTTACTGCTGTCTTTTAGCCACACCCCTGATCTTAAGGTAGGTAAGATCTAACATCTAGTCTTCTTGGATAATGCAAAAAATCTCGAAGGTCCCGAGTGTAAGTTGTGCACGCTAAAGATCCATTGGTGATCCTAAAATCGATCAGAGTAGGTGTAGGCAACCACCCGGTCAAGATGCAAAAATCCTACCAAAACGGAAAATATTCTAGTTAATATTAAAACATATTCAATACCTTCGATATTGGAATATGGCTGCCCCGAGGCATGAGACCTTCTTCTTCTTCTATCCCGTGGTTGAGGCAACCGTTGGGCACCACTGCATCTGAAAACCAGCTCTCGTCATCTATTTTTGTCCTCTGCTTTCCTCAGATTGTCACCCATCATCTTTCCTGTCCACTCTGTAATGTTGTCATCCCATCTCCATCTCTGCCTTCCTCTCTTTCTTTTTCCTTGTGCGGGTCCTTGCAGGATTGTAAAGGGACCTTATGAAGTAGGAAAAATGATCACATACATAAAAAGCAGTTGCACTGCAGGTTGAAGAACCAGTTGCAGTCGACTGCTCCTGAGATCTAGTGGGGGAATGCAATAAGAAGTAGATAGACACATTCTTGGATAATATGCAGGCTATGTTTGTATTTAAAAAACTCTTGAGTTTTAAGAAAGATAAAGTAGATATTTTGAGGAGAGAAAAAAACTGTTTTGCGTATATCTTATGTCTTACTGTGATCAAAAGTGCGCTTTCAATCCAGTTCATCGACCAAGCGTTTCGTTTAGTTTAAAACCCTAAAATTTCATCTATCAAAATCCTTGTTTGTCGAACTCAGGTCTTCTGAATGCGACGGCGAGTATAACTGCTACACGACAGACACCGGTTCGGGGATAAATGAATCCTCTCAAGACGTCTTCTTACTACGCTGATCTGAAGGTATAATAATATTTCAACAAACTCATACCCCTCTACCCCTCCCACGACTCCTCCTCCCTCATCCCGCTCCTCCAAACAGTCATTTCTTTTTTCTTCCCCATTTTTTTCTCTCTTTTTTCTTAGATCCCCCCCCCCCTCCTTTCACCTTCAAACACCACCACCCCCCTCCCCCGGGCTCCGACACCTAATCCGTTAAAAAGAGGCCACTGTGTCAGTCTGACGTTGATTAAGTGTACAAGATCAAGTCTCTGTGGGGTTCTGATTGGGTTCGTCCAACATCCTGGTTTGTTATGAAGGAAAAAACATAAAATGAATCAACTTGGCCCTGATATTTCATACAAAATCGGAAAAAATGATTTGTATTTAACTTTTCTCCTTTGTCCCTCTGTCTGTTTGTCTGTCTCTCTGTCTGTCTGTCTGTCTGTCTGTCTCTGTCTGTCTGTCTGTCTCTCTCTCTCTCTTCTCTCTCTCTCTCTCTCTCTCT
>NW_004798669.1:1489-2883 GCF_000002075.1 Aplysia californica | reverse complement strand
GGAGTTAGTTTTGTCCAAGACAACCTTCAAGTAATTGTCCAGGAGAAAAGTGTTCGTCTTAGAAAGTGTAGTCCTCGTGGACAAGGTAAAGATAGTATAGAAGACACAAGAAGGCAAGTGGGAAGTTATTGTTTGTAAAAGTGATTGTCTTAGATGGGCCGTTGTCAGGACAGATTTTACTTTATATTCCATTAGACGAAATGATAGGATCGGTTTGACTGTCAGTGTGCAACAATTTGAACCAGTTAGATGGCGGTCTGCTTCGACCATACCTACCAGGTTCACCTTGAGCTTAATGAGAATAATAATGCAAAACTCCAGCAGAAACACGATGATATTCGATGATATAAGCGTCACCACCTTGGAACTGAACTCACACATTTAGCGTGCTACAGTGAATAACCCAATGCCTACACTTCATATGTCGATGAAATGATAGGTAATGTCACTTGAAATTGGAAACTTCCTTTCCAAAAACGACAGTTCTTCTTACTTGCACCAAGTGTCGTCAAAAGAGTAAAGGTTAAATGGACACCTCAGTCTTAAAAGAAGTTGAAAGCGTTTTTCCTAAAAGTCGACATGGCGACAAATGATTGGCCCCTTTTATAGGAACTAGATCAAGTAAGACCAAAATGGGGTGGGGGTGGTGAAAGTGATTTTACTGTTCAAGGATATTTGTTTTAGATTTCGTGAAAGTTTCACGGTTCTTGCAAAGCAAACAGATCCTATAAATACCGAAAATAAGAGGCGTTACTTGAAAGTAACATACAAAGAAAAGAAGGAGACGTTATGACGATAGGTGTTTGATAGGGAAGAAAGAGCAAACCATACCAGAGCACCGCCAACCACCGACATGACAGGAGTAGCAACTACCGTTTCAAACAATTCGTAGTCGTATACCTCAAGTATGGTTGGGTTTATTGTTGTTGTTGTTGTTGTTGTTGTTGTTGTTGTTGTTGTTGTTGTTGTTTTGTTTCGTTTTGTTTTTGGGGGTTATTTTCTTGACTTTCTATTTCTGATTCATTACACTAAACTCGTGTAAGACAACGTCAAAGTTTCTCTTGAGGTACAACTCGTCTTTTAAACAGAGAGGTAAAAAATGTATCGGTTCTACATCTGTTTCAACACGGAAAGATCAGGTAAGAGTCTTAATAGAAGTCCTCTTTATTCAAAGTTCTCTTATGCTCAGAATATGATGTGCACACAAAAACATATCGACTGTGCTGTAATAGTATGAATTTCTGCTTATGTATTGGATCTAGCGTTAATCTACATGTAATATGCGTTTATGCATATTGTTTTGTGTTGAGTTTAAGATACTGTAAAACGCCAAGAGCTGTACTTCACGGGATTTGATGCTACAGAACCTGTCTGCATGATTATATTATTATTAT
>NW_004798669.1:0-1160 GCF_000002075.1 Aplysia californica | reverse complement strand
TAATAAAATTATTTTTATTATTATTCTATGGCACGAAAGAAAGTGGATTCAGAGCTTTGAAAACTAACCAGACAACAGAAGTTCAGGACAATCTCACTTGGGGTTTGAACAAAAGCCATCGATGCTATATTTCATATTGTAAAGCACATAGAGCTTGCTGTTGAGTGGGGGTATGCCTTTTACATATTATAGATAATATGTATTATTTATTATTACCAGTCAGCATGATATAAGCTGAGCTATCGCTTTGAATGTTTTAAAAGTTCTTAAATTTTCTCCCCAAAACTGGAAGGAGTAGAAAAATGAAGGACAAAGAGTCGGATGCTGAGAATGTCTTAATTATCCAATGGGTGTGGTGTGAAAACAAAGGAAACGAGGGCTGGGCAGACCTCGCCTACTTTTACGGCGGGGAAATCCATCCGAGTGAGAGGTGGCATTGGGCCACGATCACGATATCGTGTGTATCTCAATGTACGTGGGAGGGAATGAACATGAAAGGAATCGGCACCAAGTACAACTACAAGTCATCTGCGAGGGCTTTTATTTTTTATTATTATTCTTTTTTAAGTTTAATTTCATGTCCTTGACAGGTAGCGTCCCACGTGATTTCCATGAAAACAATAGGAGCGGTGACGTACTTGGTGTGAGATGTAAAGATGTTTGCCCCTGACTGATCTTAACCCTGCTACCGCTTAGATCTAGTGCAAAACCTTTTTTTCTGACAGGAAGGAGTGTGCTTCTAGCAATAAAAGGGCCGTTACAGGATTCGTCTCAGAAAAACGAGCATCCGGCTTCCTCGACTGTTATATAAATGCAACCGAGTCGGGTAACAGATACAAGCAATAGCTTACGGCTACATAAAACATAACTCGACGCAGCACCGTATATAGAGCTCCAAACTCAACGCTTGGTTAGATGTTTTACAGTGTTTGCAAGCTATTGTGAAGCTCAGCGTGCGGACAGTATAACAGCCCGATTGATCGCGTAGAATTTCAGTTGACAGATTGAAGTTCACATTAACATTCTTGAAGCGGTTCTCCTGTTGTGAGGCTCTAGGGATTCCACTAAGGTAAGCCTTGTTTCGTTCCAGTTTGTAGTATACATAATATCTTATTTTGTTTTTGATAGACGCTGTGGTTAGATAACCCAGAAGAAATAGA
>NW_004798668.1:100263-101028 GCF_000002075.1 Aplysia californica | reverse complement strand
GTAAACGTTATTTTCCCGGTTCTCCGTCTCTGGTGGATGTTGTTTGCAAGAGACGAGAGAGTGGTTGTAAAACAAATGATCATTTGACGCTTCTAGGGATAGAGTGTTTGAACAAACTGAGCGTGGACCTGAACTTTTTTTTTTTTTTTACAAACGTTTTGTTGTTGTTTAAATTGCAAGTCCAAAGCAGTTCCTCCAATGGGACGTCCTTATGGAATAGAACAGGTTTATTGTAAAGTTCTTAGAGCCAATAGTAATATCGTTCAACGATGACCTAGTCATAATTACTACATTGGGTATTTTTTGTAGGCCTACCACAAGGAGCTTGGCCTACCATTATAGCTACTAGCAAAATTACTGAATAACCAACAGAGAAATCTGCGAAGTACAACTACGACGACGTGTAGGGAAATGGCAGACTGCTGTGAGTGCTTTCCCTTGACGGGAGATGTTGTTTACTTCCGGTTTCATCGATGTCCCGTCCATGCTGCACTCTTCTTGTGTCTCTAGGCGTGAGGTACGGAATGTTTTATCCGATACTTTAGTCGTTTGTTCTATAGTTCTTGTCGATGTTTATGTCATGGGGCTAACTTAAACCGTACAGTTTTGATTGTGAAGGTATTATATTTTTTAGCTTGCCCTTACGAGCCCTTATGTAATGGCCACCACTATTCTCACCTGCCACCTCTATTCTCACCCGGAGTGAGAATAGTGCTGGCGAGTCTTGTGGCTATTCTCACCCGGTGCGCGTTCACCAAATTTTGC
>NW_004798668.1:97766-99955 GCF_000002075.1 Aplysia californica | reverse complement strand
TTTAACATCATTTTTTAACTTTGTTTTGGTCAATTTGATCGTCCACACCGATAGACAGTATTCAGAAAGAGACAGAGAGAGAGAGAAGAGGGGAGGAGTTGATCTTGCGAGAACTTCCGGGCGGGTGAGAATAGCCACTTTCTATGTAATGGATGTTTTTGCCGACGCTCCACAACATTCAACATGTGGATGGTGGCAGTACTGGCTTTCTAGATGTAAATCTTTATATTAGATCTAGATCTAGAAACTAGATCTACACCTAAAATGCCTTGCCTTAACCAGTCTATACTATACTATCCTGCCCTTGGCGCGACCAGTTCCCCATTTTTCCTTCTGTGCAGCTCGTGTGCAATCTGTTTTATTAGAGTTACGAGCCTTGTCTAGTTCCACTATTTTTCAAGGTCAATCCTTTTCCGAGAACGTCAGTCGTCTGCTAGTGCAGCAGTCGAGTTCGAAGTGAAAGGCTTATCGAAAACATTCTTAGAGAAGTTTTCTTCAGTTACTAAACTAGAGTAGCTGGCCCAACCCGCGACCACTTGTCTCTGTACCCTCTGTTATTAATAAGATAATTGTTTTCATCATGATTTGATAAAGAAATGGTTTTACTAACCTTTAAATGGTGTCCTACCAACTTTCTTGCACCTGTCATATCTGTGCGCGCATGGTCGCGCCCTGTTCCGTATGCGGTCGCGCCAAGGGCAGAGCATTAACATGTTAAAATGTGAAATCTGCGAATGACGTTTTGGAATGATTGACGATATCACAGTATAAACCAGAAGTTGACACTCTTAAGTCTTAAGCGGCCCTGAACATGGATTGCCTGACCTATTTTGCTGACAGAGACCGCTGAGAAGCAAAATACGACAAAAGTGGTCGCGGGTTGGGCCTGGTACTCTATACTACTGTACTGTGCCACTGTGCAGTGCAGTGCAGTGCAGTTCGTGGAGGTTTAGCCAGCCTATTTTCTAACTTGTTCCCGAGATGTTGCCGGGCGTTGCGGTGACTGTTAGATTTCTAGAGTTAAATCTCTGGACTATGGTGTTCTGGAAGAAATAATTAACTTGCCATTAACTTTACAGTGTCTACATACAATACACATGGTAACCGGGCACGTAGTCTCAGAGTCTACCATAGTAAACGGTAACCGGAAGGTCCACCCTCGTTCTTCACAGAAGTATCGTGTTACATTTGTGTTATGCGACTTGCCATGTTGTGGGTGCACTGTGCGACCTCCGACATTCTCCGATGTGTGCATTGTGCAGGGCCACCTTGTTTGACAATGGCCATTTCAGCTGCCTTTTTTTGTCTCTATCCAAATTCATAGTCAATAAGTCATAGACAACCTTGTCTAGATCTAGATACACGACTAGATCTTCTCCATCTGACCCCTACAGCAGGACTTTTTTAAAACCGGAATCCACTTTTTTCTACGAAGTGACTATTTCTCCGAACGTTTGGGAAAATAAAGTTGAACTCTTTCTCCGAACGGTTCCAGATCTCGAGATTTTGTTGTTGTTGTTATTTCAAGCGAGATTTAGGCGTCATCCTTTCATTTTTGCCCTTCTGCGAGGACTGGGAAGAAGCATTTTTGCGTCAAATTCAATTTCTAGAGCTAGAGAATTTTAAATGTCTGAATATTTAGATATTTCAGTTGTGGTTGGGCAACGTTCCTGGACTATACTTCATTTGAAAATAAAAAGATACTGCGAGAAAACAAGACTGCTCGACCTTGGCAGTAACCTATTTTGCATTTAGTCTCCCAGCAAAAACTAAACTCCTCCAGATAAAAAAAAAATTCCTCCTCGCCGCCCCCCCACCACCCATTCACACCTTACACACACACACACATGCACACTCACACAAACACACACACACACAAACACACTGGCCACTCCATTCGCTTATTATCAACAAATCTCGAGAACGGAAACCGTTGGGAGAAATAGAGTTCAAGTTTATTTTCCCGAACGTTGGGAGAAACAGAGGCGGCCTTTGTCCGATGTAAACTTAGTTAATAAAAGTCAATTACTTATGCTTGGGGTTAGTGGGGCAAAGAAAGTCCCGAACTGGGACACAGGGGGAGAGATGGAGCGAGCTGTATCTGGGGGAACGGGGTTGGGCGACAGGGTGGCTGTAGGTGAGCTCCCAACGGGCAGTCAGCGGTGCGGCGTTGTGATTGGCCAGTCCGG
>NW_004798668.1:95097-97666 GCF_000002075.1 Aplysia californica | reverse complement strand
GAAACAGTTCCTGCACACCTGGCTCAAGGGGCCCCGAAACCGAAATACCCGGTTACCATCACATGTAGATACAAGTGAGACTACGTGCCTGGTTACCGCGTACGTAGATTCAACTGAGACTACGTGCCTGGTTACCGCGTACGTAGATACAACTGAGACTACGTGCCTGGTTACCGCGTACGTAGATACAACTGAGACTACGTGCCTGGTTACCGCGTACGTAGATACAAGTGAGACTTCGTGCCTAGTTACCGCGTACGTAGATACTCCCTGAACTTTATGAATAATAAAAAACCAAACGTAATGGCTTTGCTTTGCTGCGGTATTGATTTTGCTTTTAATAATTAGAACCAAGTTAACTGAGATCTCCATGATTACATGATTAAGAAAGGCTTGACACTTGAGGACAGGTAGGGAATCAAATCATAATAATCTTCTCTTAGACAGCAAAGTAAACTTATTGACTTTGTTAGATCTGGTAGTAGTGGTGCTATCTGAGAACAGATAGATCTGATCTAGACTCTATGTGAGGCAGCGTGGTGGAATCAGGCTCTTGTCAATTTTTGGGCATGTAGAGTTATTATTGCTATCATCTTATAGCTTGTTCATTTGGATTTTTAAAAATCCATTTATCTTGAATACAAGTCGAGATATTTGCGAAAGAAGGAGGTGGGGGTCACCTGTTTTCAGAGGTCAAATTAGTGAGAAAATGGCCGCCAAAGATTAGTTATTTCCCTAGATTAAGAGTCCATGGAAACTGTAAATTTATATTTTTGTGCCTTTAATCAACATTTTCGGTGAAATCCTCAAAGGAATGTGTTTGTAAATGGACAGAAAAGGTGTTGAGCCAAGAAACAAAAATGTGATAAAAATAGCTAAGCAGGGAGAAAATTGCTGTTTTCTTCGATTTCATTATTTTGACGAGAGCCTGATTCCACCACGCTGCCTCACATATTGTAGATCTGTACATTTTGGGGGGATTTCAGTGTCAAATGAATCGAGTTGTTGCCTGAACTGTTAACAAGTTTATGTAGACCTAGCAACGTTTATTTTTCACCCTTGTGGCGACAAGATGATAGACTCCGGTTGTAAGAAAGGCTGATATAATTGCTAAATGGTTTGTTGTTTTTTGCAGGTTGATGTCGAAGACTTAAGTGGATATGAGCAGCGACATCGTGTCGAAACGTTTGTTTGTTGGAGGCCTGGCAGACGATGTGTCAGAGAAGGACATAGTGGAGAGGTTTGCTCGCTTTGGGAATGTCTCAGATCTCAGTTTGAAACACAGAAAAGATGAAGCAGGTACGGTTCATTCTAAATAATTGTAAAGTTTTTGAGTAACAACTCCAACCCCACCCTCCCACCTACCCCCAACTGTTTAATTAAAAAGAAATCTTTTAGTATTTAGCATGATAATTTTCACCCTGTTACTTGGAGAGCTAAATTAAATTTTGTTTTGTGTTTTGGATTGTGACTGTTGCCTTTGGAAGTGTGTCGTGTGTCAGGTAGAACATTTTGTTGTCGTGCAATGTGTCACGGCACTGCGACTGTTGATGGTCAAATGTAACTTTGTTTTGTTTCCACAGGTGTGCCTCAGAAATCTTTTGCTCATCTGAACATTGAAAGTGACGAAGCAAGCATAAAGAAGTGTGAGTGACTTTTTTTCGGTTGGTTTGATAGACTTTGTTATTCTTAAGAACGATCTTTCCTGTAGAATGTGTGAGACAGTCGGCAGGTGGACTCTGAGGTGGGTAGTGGAGCGGGGAGCGGAGCACATGTGGCATTGGCCGGGGTGCTAAGATGTTGTTCCCAGGGTCAAGTAATCAAGTCAGGCTATCCAGAAACTTCAGGGCCCTAAATATAGAAGTTACGGACAGTGTTTGTTCTTTGTTGAGAAGCTTTCGGAGAAAGTAAAGTGAACACTGTTGTAAGAGGGATGAGAAATGTTGGCCTGAGTGGTCGTACTTTCTGTGTCAAAGTGTGGAGGGATGGATGACTCGTCAATGTTTGGCCACCTGGAGTTATTAGTTGTTGCACTGGGGTTGTTTGCCATTATTGTATTTAATTAGACAAAAGTAAAAACTCCGTTTCTAGATGAAGAAGGTTGATTTAATAATGAAAATGATATGAGGTCTGCCCTCTCTGGCTTCACTGACAAGACTAAATCATAATGAGCATGAGTACATGTGATTTAAACAGGAAGGAGGAGTGAGTAAAGATCACTAAGATCAGACAATCTTTGTTGTGAGGGTAGATGAAATAAAAGTATAATTACAGGGACATAATTCAAGTTAATCATGGCAATATAGGGACCAACGATCCAGAATTTATTGTTGCCCTTCTATATATTGATAAAAGCAATCTAATAGTCTAACATTAGTTAGCAATGACCACGAAAATCCTTTTTGCCAGAAAGTGTTTGCAAATAGGTGCATTTTGTAGCTTTATCTTCACAGAGCATGGAACTTTTTGAATTTTTGAAATCCATCAATAAACAAAAAAGTTACTGATTCTTAAATCAATTAATTTCTGGTACACTTTTATATAATGAAAAAAGCCCAAAATATGGGAC
>NW_004798668.1:85694-93451 GCF_000002075.1 Aplysia californica | reverse complement strand
GATAGTTGGGGTCACCTGGAGGTATAGGGTAGTGGCGGGTCACCTGGAGTTATAGGGTGGTGGGGGTCACCTGGAGGTATAGGGTGGTGGGGGTCACCTGGAGGTATAGGGTGGTGGGGGTCACCTGGAGGTATAGGGTGGTGGGGGTCACCTGGAGGTATAGGGTGGTGGGGGTCACCTGGAGGTACAGGGTAGTGGGGGTCACCTGGAGGTACAGGGTAGTGGGGGTCACGTGGAGGTACAGGGTGGTGGGGGTCACCTGGAGGTATAGGGTGGTGGGGGTCACCTGGAGGTATAGGGTGGTGGGGGTCACCTGGAGGTATAGGGTGGTGGGGGTCACCTGGAGGTATAGGGTGGTGGGGGTCACCTGATGTCATGGGTAAAAGTAGCCAGAAAATGGCCGCCAAAGTTTAGTGACTTTCAAAGCTTGAATGTCCTTGAATACAGCAAATTTACATTTCTTGCACCTTTGGTCAACATTTTTCGCGAAAACCCACATAAAAATGTATTTTTAAATGGACAAAAGGTGTTGATAAACCAAAAATAATGTCCCGTCAACGCCCATGAGACTAAACCACCACTGAAAAAAATCAGGATGAGGATGAGGAGTCAACAATATCTGTGGAAAAAAAGAGTGAAGAAATAACTGATGATTTGGTAGTGAATGATCTGTGTAAGAAAAACGATTGTATTTGTCCATTATTACGTACAGTGTGTGTAAACGTGATCCTGGTCTTATCTGGGTTCAGCTAGAACAGGGACATGACATCAGTTCCGATGGTTGACTGGGGCCCACTATATAGCTGTATTTTTGTGTACCCATTACGTTGTACTCATGGCATATGTGCATACTTCAGCTATTTCCCTTTCAGTTGCATGCATTAGGAATGAATGCAGACTTTTGCAATGTTTTGTGCAGAGTAATTGTTCCCTCCTCCCTTACTTCCCTTTCAGGCTTCGCAGCGTACCAGAATGCCAAATGGAAAGGATCCGTCTTGAAATTGCAGTACGCTAAAGAAAGTTTCTTGAACAGGTATACACCCGACTTAACTCCGAATATATTTTTGTAAAGGTTAGAATTCTTTTTCAAATCTGAAGTTACAATAATTGACCGAAGAGACATTGTTGGTGCATTTGTATAGCTGGCCATGAGTCATGACGGAAGATATCCCTGGTCTCGTTGTCGATAAAGTCACACCTGCAGTTGACTCCCCCCCCCCCCCCCCAGCATGTTTTTTTTTTGACATTCCAACAATGATATCTTACCCCCCCCAAAGCAGGGTTGGTGATTTTTTTGGATTTTTTAAATAAAAATTTAAAAAATCGATTTTTTTTATTGAAATCAAGATTTTTAAAATTTAAATCAGATTTAAAAAAATTTTTTTTTTTTTTTTTAAATGTCGACACAGTTTGGGATTTTTGGTGGCTAAAAGTAAGTTCTTTTAGTGCAAAATGCATTGTCTTTATTTTAACTAATGATTAATTTAAGCAACTGCAATTTTAGAAAGCCTTAATCTGCTAGATCTATATCAGTGAATTATGGCTACAGACAAAAAATGAAGAAAATGTCAGTCTAAAAGGAAGGGGGGGGGGGAGGGTAATTATGTGTAGATAAACTTGCATTTTTATTACAGTGTGTATGTGTGTGCGCACGCTTGTGTTTGTCTAAAAAGAAAAAGAAAATGCTAATTTCAATTATGAAAAAAGAGTAAATTGAATAGATCTACGGTTTTAAATCACTGAGTTTTATTTTTAAAATCAAGTTGATTTAAATTTATTTAAATCAACCCAACCCTGGTTTTCAATTATGAAAAAAAGTAAATTGAGAACTATATTATTTTACAGTGACTGGGGGGAAAGCAGACTTTTAAGCATGATTATATTAGTCTACTAAACCTTATATTTTTAATAAAACCAAGGAAAGGAATTCTGAATGTTTAAATATATGTAAAAACTGAATACATTTTTTTGAAAAGTGATTTAAATCACTGATTTTTATTTTTAAAATCAAGTTGATTAAAATAAAAAAAATTAACCAACCCAACCCTGCCCCCAAGGGCAGTGCTACTGACTGAAGTGTCTTTTGGCCATTCCCAAAGGGGGGACATTAACATGTTCTTATGCACAGTAGAATTGTAAATGGGCTGATTCATCAATGTCATGCTCTGTCGGAACAACATAGGGGGAACTGCTGCTTTTTCTTTCCTCATCCTTACTATCGTCATTTCCTCTACTTCTTTTGTAAGCTTGTCACTCTCTTGTGAACTGCTATTTCCGGGGTGCCTTGATAGTCGAGGCAGACTTTGTGCTGTTGAGGCTAGAGAGGTGAGCCGAATAAGCCTGATTCCCTGTAAGGACTTCTCTGTTGACATCCACCCCTTGGCGCTCATATGACCTTATGCAGTTGCGAGCGACGTAAAACCTTAACTAAAACAAAATCTAATGATATTGTCCAAGACACCCACCTGTCTAAGACAACCACTTTTCACCTGGACCACAGGTGGCTGTCGTGGACAATTTTGACTGTAATTAGGTTGTGTCGTAATGAACAATGGCCGCTGTTGTATAGTGAGATCCTCCACCGTGTGTTTTTCAGACTGGTCAAGGAGAGACAGGAAGTACCTGAGCCAGAGCCGCCGGCACCCACACTGTCGCCGGGAACGTGGCAGCCGCCGCAGATAGACAAACTACAAGGTCCGGCCGTGCCGGGGACCCCGATTCCTGGGAAGAAGGTAGACTTCTACAGGGTTCCTGCGACTTCCTTGAATTCAAGGAGTCCTTGAAAATTCCTTAAAACCTTCTTGAAAACTCCTTGAATTTGAGGAACCCCCTTGATAACTCCTTGAATTTCGCCAGATGGAATATGGACAAAGTTTTTGTAGGAATATCGAAACGATGATTCCTTTTGGACAAGTGTAGGCCTATCGGAAATAGGCTTTCGGCATGAATTTCTTGACCAAATCTCCTTGAATTTTAAAAGTTTCTCCTGGAATTTGGTGGGGAGTTTATGGCAGGAACCCTGCTTCTAGTTTCTCCGCACTTTTTAGATGTTTTTGTGGGATAGAAGATGTTGCTCTGTGGTATACATCAAAAGGAATTCTGCCCCATTTTTTGTAAGGGAGGGGGGGGGGGGGGAGGGAGCACTGACTTCTTTGAATCTGAAGTCTAAATTGGAAGATATAATATTTATGATAACAAGTTCACCTTGCTAAGTGAAAATGTGGCAATGTTACTTTTTGACCAATTTGTTGTGTTTGTTTAGTCCAGTGCCGCAGAACCTATTACTGTTAAGGGGTGACATACACTCCCAGAAAAATGTTCTAAACGAATGACTTTTATTCACTTTCATGTAATTGTGCAAGAGGTTCATAGGTAAATAGGATGTACTAGGGGTGAATTTGTTGAATTTTTCAGAAAAATGGGTCTCTGTGGCAGCCATCTTGGATTTTCAAACTAGTTTCTTAGTGCAGAAGAATTTCATAGTAAATATTGAATTATCAGCCTGAAATTTGGCACACAAGTACAAACTTATATAAACTGGGGATCCATGTGAGGATTTTGACCTATCTTTAAAACTAAAAAAGTGAGCCCAAAGTCAGTGGACCCCCTAGAGTCAGTTGACGAAATTTTATGGTACATATTACCAAAAATTTGAATATTTCCACAAGTAACCAATATTTATTTCCCAATTCTCTTTCATAGATCCCCAGAATCGATCTTAAAGCACCTGTACACCAAATTTGAAGCTTCTAGCTTCAGTAGGCTTTGAAAACTCCTTGCACCCAGAAGGTCACATATGTCAAAAAGTAGATTTTGAGAAAAACAGAAAAAACAGGGATTTTTCAAAGGATTTTTAGAGCAATTTGCACTTTTCAAACGCCCTTTTAGGTCATTTAGGGTGTTTTTTCAACAGTTTCGTCATTGTGACCCAATAGAACAGATGTCAAAGGATGTTTTTCCGCAAAAAACAAAAGTTGGATAGTTTGAAAAATTGTATGGATATTGTCTGGGATCACCGACCCGGGTCTTCCCTTAAGTTGTTTGTTTGTGTTTATTTGACATGTTTGTGTTTATTTGACGGAATGTTTGTGTTTATTTGACGGAATGTTTGTGTCTATTTGACGGAATGTTTGTGTCTATTTGACGGAATGTTTGTGTCTATTTGACGGAATGTTTGTGTTTATTTGACGGAATGTTTGTGTCTATTTGACGGAATGTTTGTGTCTATTTGACGGAATGTTTGTGTCTATTTGACGGAATGTTTGTGTTTATTTGACGGAATGTTTGTGTTTATTTGACGGAATGTTTGTGTTTATTTGACGGAATGTTTGTGTCTATTTGACGGAATGTTTGTGTTTATTTGACGGAATGTTTGTGTCTATTTGACGGAATGTTTGTGTCTATTTGACGGAATGTTTGCGTTTATTTGACGGAATGTTTGTATAACACCAAAGTTTGCTGTTCCTTTCTTTGTACTGGGGCGGGAGAAGCTGACCAGAGTCCATTCTGACCTTGACCATGGAGAATTTTTTTCCACAGGCAATTTTTGGGATGAAAAATAATGAGATATTTTTGTTTTCATTTGTTTTATTTGGAATGGGTACTAGTGAGTATGCTGTACTAAGAATTTCCATCCTGGTACTGGTACCTTTTGTCTGAATTGATGCTTGGCAAATGTTAACCCGTGGGTAGTTGGCGGGTGCTCTGGTGTGGTTTGCTTCTTCTATTTTTGTGTTTGTTACTCTCTTGTAACACCTAATCTTTGCCACTTATGTGACCTTATTGTGTTGCAAGTGCCGTAAAACACTTACTGAAACTGTAAAAAGTAACATGTTGTAACCGTGTTGTGTTCTCTCTACTTGAATCGTTGACAGGACTGGGTTGTGGGGAAGTATGGGCGAGTGTTGCCCACGCTGAAGCTGAAGAAGTCGTCCATGTTAAAGGTAAGCAAGAGGCTGAGTCTGTCCTAGACTGTCGTGGTGGGTGGTTGGCGAGTGCTCCCGTGTGGTTTGCTCCTTCTATCCTGTGCAACATCTGTCGTCCTTCTCTCTCCTTCTTCTTTTTTGTATTTGTTACTCTCTTGTAGCTCCTCTATTCCATAGCGCTCCTGTGATCTTGTTGTGTTGCAAGTGCCTTAAGATTCTTACTAAAACTAAACTCGAATTTGTGTGGCATGCATCAATTTATTACTGACAAGATTTTGATTGTCCATGACTTTATGAATGGAGCGTTTGTTGTACAGATGGGTTCTCCACCTGTTGTACAGAGGTTCTCCACCTGTTGTACAGAGGTTCTCCACCTGTTGTACAGAGGTACTCCACCTGTTGTACAGAGGTACTCCACCTGTTGTACAGAGGTACTCCACCTGAGAACTCTCAAGGGATCAAGTTCTGTTTTAGGAAACCTTAAACTCTCTGTCCTGTGGCTCTCCTAGTTTTCCACTTTGGAACTACTTTACCGTGACAAATGTCAAATAGGATGTAACGTTCATCTTGTTAAACCAGTTTGAATGAAGTCATTGTCTCCCCTCCTTCATTGTCTCCCCTCCTTCATTGTCTGAACTTTGGATATAGATTGTTCAACTCGTCATCTCTCTCATTCATCTTGTCAAGCTAGTTTTGATTAAGTTCGTTATCAGAATTCACTTTGAACGTCACAGAACGTACCTTTTTATTTGTTTTCGGTTGTTTGTTTGTTTTCCAACTGTCAGATAATGTGTGAAAACGTTGAAGAAACCAACTGAAAACCTTTTTGTTTGTTTTTTTTCCAACTGTCAGATAATGTGTGAAGACGTTGAAGAAACCAACTGAAAACCTTTTTATTTGTTTTGCCAATTGCTGTCTATGTTTTGAAAATTGTATGAAATTTTAATTTTGTTCAATTTCAGATTGTGAAACACGATCCGTCCAAACTGTGCCACACGGCCAAAGTGTTCAAGGACAGCGTCACGGAACTTCCACACCGCTCACCACCTGCCTCGCTCACCTGGGAAATTGACACGCCAGATTCAGAGATTGTTAAAAAGATGAAAGGTCAGTTCCCACCCTCGAAAAAACAAGGGCAGAAACCAGTGCAAGTTTTGCCCAAGCTTGCTCCGAGTCAGGCAGCCCGCGGCGACGACTCATTGGTCAACGGGTCAGTGCGACAGAAATATGTTCCCAAGGAAGAAGATTTAGAAATCGTTCCCATCAACAAAAACTCTCCAAAACAAAACAGCTCCCAGCAACAAACGTCCAACAGGTTCGATAGCGACGTTGACAGTGACTCCGAGCAGATGTCACCAGCGTCTTTGTCTCCCCACAAGTCGACGACGCCTGGCAAGTTGAACAAGTCGAGAAATAGCGACAAAAAAACAAACAAAAGTGTGAGTGACTCCTCTGCTGAGCTGAAAGAGAAGCCTGTGTTTGGAAATAGAGAACGTGAAAGTAGAGAACTAGAAGAAAGTTTGGCTGCTAGTAGTCCCGTCCTTGGTTCAAAAGATGAAACGTCTTTTATGGACTTAGAATCTGAAAGTGTGGGCAATAAAGAACAGCTGAATGGCAGCACTTGGCGTGAGCTGTCGCAGTTTGACGCTAGCGACTCGCAACAAGATTCCTTCAGGAGAAATAATTTCAAAAACAAGAAAAAGAAGAAGAGGAAGAGAGGAGGAGAGGATGATGACAGCGACGATGAAGAATGCCCACTTCCCAAGTTTGGTGGTCTGAGCATGTTACGTTCTCCTCCACGCGATGAGAAACAGGACCAGGAAACAGCTGCTGTTTCCCCCCTAGCTCCGGAAGTTCCCAGAAAAGTCCAGAAATTGACACCGTCTGTTAAAGAAGATGCTAAAGTTTTAAATGACTTCAAACGTAGTTCACGACCAACAGATCCGCCAAAAGTCAAGGCAAAGGCCAGTGTTGAGATGGATTATGATTCTGCCTCATCTGCCGACACGAAGGAAATTATTCGTAGTCGCAAATCAAGAACCTCAGCAGACGCCAACTCATCTCCTGCCCTGCCCTCTGAAGCATGGTCAAGCAAAAAGTCTCCCCGCAAAGGTACCCCAATGTCCAGTTCCGGACTGAGTTCCGCAACTCCTGACCAAAAGTTGCTCTTGTCGGAGCTGGTGGCCGGAGCACCAGAGGTAGCAGGCGCAGGTTCAGAGGTCAAGGCCGCTTCTACTTCTGCACCAGGGGCGTACGACTCGTATGACAGTGACCTTGACAGCAACGACTTTGCTCTGGTGGCCAGGAAACTTGCGGAGAAAGCTGCCGGGAAGACTTCGTCAAAGGATGCCGGTCGGAAAAACGCCACATCCAAGATGGCTGCCTCACCCAAGGTGGCACCACCGCCTCCCGCCGGGGATCCTGGCAAGCGACAACTTACCAGTGAGGTCGATGGCGACATGGAGGAGGGCAGCTCTGGCAGGAAACGGATCAAGTGTGAAGAGTCACCGCGAGATGTAAGGAAATTTTGTTGTTGTGCGAAATCCATGGTTGTTTGTGTGTGTTTCATTGTTGTACGTGGGTCGTATGTATGCCTACACTACACGTTCTTCGTATTCTAGTGTGTATGTGTGTCTTATTGTCATACACATGTGTGTGCCAACACGTTCTAGTGTGTAAGTGTGTCTTATTGTCATACATATGTGTGTGCCAACACGTTCTAGTGTGTTTGTGTGTGTCTTATTGTCATACATATGTGTGTGCCAACACGTTCTAGTGTGTTTGTGTGTGTCTTATTGTCATACATATGTGTGTGCCAACACGTTCTAGTGT
>NW_004798668.1:82680-84717 GCF_000002075.1 Aplysia californica | reverse complement strand
TATGTGTGTCCCCCGGGGCAGTGCCACTGACTGTAGTGTCTTTAGGCCATTCCCAAAGAGGGGGACATTTTTCGTTCATGCACAGTAAATGGGCTGGTCCAACAATGTCATGCTCATAAAACTGTGCCTGAACTACAACAGGAAAGTGCTGCTTTTTCTTTGTTAATCCTTACTATTGTCATTTTCCAATACTTCTTGTGACCTGCTATTTCCGGGGTGCCTTGATAGTCAAAGCAGACTTTTTGCTGTTGAGGCTAGAGAGGTGAGCAGAGTAAGCCTGATTCCCTGTATGAACTTCTCTGTTGACATCCACCTCTTGGCGCTCATATGACCTTATGTAGTTGTGAGCGCCATAAAACCTTACTAAAACTTTTTTTAAAGTTGATGTTTATGCCTACTCGTTCTTTGTGTTCTAGTGTGTATTGTGTGTGTGTCTCTTTGTCATGTACGCGTATTGTGTGTGCCTATACTGTCTAGTGTGTATGTGTGTGTCTCAATGTGGTGTGTATGTGTGTGTGCCTAAATGTTCTAGTGTGTATATGTGTGCCTACACGTTCTAGTGTGTGTGTATGTGTCTCATTGCAGTACGTATGTGTGTGCCTACACGTTCTAGTGTGTGTGTGTATGTGTGTGTGTCACATTGCAGTACGTATGTGTGTGCCTACACGTTCTAGTGTGTGTATGTGTGTGTGTCACATTGCAGTACGCATGTGTGTGCCTACACGTTCTAGTGTGTGTGTGTGTGTGTGTCACATTGCAGTACGTATGTGTGTGCCTACACGTTCTAGTGTGTGTGTATGTGTCTCATTGCAGTATGTATGTGTGTGCCTACACGTTCTAGTGTGTGTGTGTGTGTGTGTCACATTGCAGAACGTATGTGTGTGCCTACACGTTCTAGTGTGTGTGTGTCACATTGCAGAACGTATGTGTGTGCCTACACGTTCTAGTGTGTGTGTGTGTATGAGTCTCATTGCAGTACGTATGTGTGTGCCTACACGTTCTAGTGTGTGTGTGTGTGTGTGTCACATTGCAGTACGTATGTGTGTGCCTACACGTTCTAGTGTGTGTGTGTGTATGAGTCTCATTGCAGTACGTATGTGTGTGCCTACATGTTCTAGTGTGTGTGTGTGTGTGTGTCTCATTGCAGTACGTATGAGTGTGCCTACACATTCTAGCGTGTATTTGGGGAATTTGAATTTGGAGAAGGATGTTGAAATTGGATTTGACCAAATATGTCTGTGTATTTCAATTATTCTGTCACGCATAATTATAATGGAACTGTATTTTCTAGTTTGCTTAAATTGTGGCTTTTAACAAAATCTATGTCATGATTACATGTGTGTGGCAGAAGATATGAAGGGTTCTATTCGAAGGATTCAGGATCCAGTGTTGTTTCTTACTGTTGATCTTCCCGTCGTCCTCTTTGAAAGAGGATTTTGTTGACTAAGGACAGGAAACATCCACAATTCCAACTACAGTTGAGATACTCTCCTTGTCAACGAGGAAAATGGTTATCTTAGACATTTGTCAGCGCAACACCAGGAAAAAAATACAATGGGTCTTGGACAGGTGGCCTTGAGAGCAGGTTCATCTGTACGGTCCACGAGGCAAGCTTCCTGTTCAGAATGCTTCTATGTAGAATTCATTTTAAAGCTGCTGTAGAAGTATTGAGGACTGGGGTTTTTTGTCATTTTTTGTTTTGTTTTTTTGTTAACTCGGTTCCAATTTCTTTCTAGAAAAAACTCACGGACAACGAGAAACGGTTGCAGGCAGTGAAAGAACGGATGAAAGTGAAGCAGCAGCAGCAACTGATCATGCAGGAAGCTTTGCTCAATGTCGTATGTAACTCTCCCAGTTTTTGCTAGAATTTTCCATCAGTGGTTTGTTCTACTTTTTTTTCCTGTTTGTGAAGGGATGGGCCATTTGTGAAGGGATGGGCCATTTGTGAAGGGATGAGCCATTTGTGAAGGGGGATGGGCCATTTGTGAAGGGATGGGCCATTTGTGAAGGGATGAGCCATTTGTGAAGGGATGGGCC
>NW_004798668.1:62306-78682 GCF_000002075.1 Aplysia californica | reverse complement strand
AGCTGACAGTCTGTGGTAGCTGACAGTCTGCCACCAGTCTGTGGTTGCTGGTAGCCTGTGGTAGCTGACAGTCTGTGGTAGCTGGTTAGCCTGTGGTAGCTGGCACGGTCTGTAACTGCAGCGAACCTGCACTTATCACTACATGGCATTGGGCAGAAGAGATACAACGCAGATGTTGCTGGATCGATAACACCAACAACAATAACAACAAAAACAACAACTCAAAGAACATCATCGGCTCATGAAGAAAGAAGTTATCATTATTGTCGTGAATGTGTCTGTTGTTTCAACTCCTTCTTTTCCTTGTGGCAGATGAGAGTAACGACCAGGCAGACGAACTTGCGGCCGAGAGGGATGCGAACCTCAAGGTGTTGGAGCAGGTGGTGGGCAAAGCTACCCTGGACCAGTTTACTCAGAAGATCAAGAGAAACACCAAGCACATCGTGTGAGTTGACGTCCATGCTGGTTTTGTCCTCTCAAAGCCTTAGTTACTTTTTTGTAAAAATAATACTTGGAGCTGCGAAGTTTATTTTAAATCTGATTTTTCTTATTGGTTTTGTCTTCAAAGAAAGGGAAGGTACAAGTCATCCTTAGATCACATTGCCCCATCCACACCTGTGATTTTGTCAATGGGACCTCAATCTCTTGCATTTCTTCCCATGACCATTTTGTAGTGGCTTTTTGTCTGGTGGTGAAGACTGATAAGTACTTTGAACAGGCCTCGTTTCTTCAGAGATTTGCTTTCATCTGTACCTGTAAATGTAAATACTGTAGAAATTCAATCTGTTGTGAGGTGCCATGTCAGTATGATTGTATCATGCTGGATTCATCACAAGCTTGTTCTCTAGATGGAAGGGGGGGCTAGAGAAGTGTGTGGGAGATGGATCAGTGGGCCACCTAGGAATAAGGTAAACAATATTGAAACTTGCAGACTTTGGGAAAGTGAAGAATTGATTTTCTCCGAATCTTCCTGTCTCTATGTGGAGTGAGGGGCAAAGGTAGAAGTCAGCCGGAGTCCAGTGTTCCTTGATGAGGTACTGACGGAGAGAGTCCAGTGTTCCTTGATGAGGTACTGACTGAGAGAGTCCAGTGTTCCTTGATGAGGTACTGACTGAGAGAGTCCAGTGTTCCTTGATGAGGTACTGACTGAGAGAGTCCAATGTTCTTTGATGTGGTACTGACTGAGAGAGTCCAGTGTTCTTTGATGTGGTACTGGCTGAGAGAGTCCAGTGTTCTTTGATGTGGTACTGGCTGAGAGCGGCTAATTTCTGTTTCCACTTGCGAAAGATCTTGTCAGTATGTTAGTGTTTTAGCACCTGTAAGTGGCTGCTAGCACTGTATGCTTCCCAGGAAGTTGAGGTTGTTTCAGAATGCTCTCAGGTCTGCTGGGGTAATAGTATAGATTGTGAAGTGCATAGAGCTTGCTGTTGAGCGGGGATTTGCGCAATACAAATGTTATCTATTAATTTATTTATGTACCGTCTCGATGTTTCCAGTAATTTATTTATGTACCGTCTCGATGTTTCCAGTAATTTATTTATGTACCGTCTCGATGTTTCCAGTAATGTATTTGACCTTGGCCGTCCTCAGTGACATGAACTCTGTTCGCTTCGACCCCACCAAAGTGTCCACGCCCAACCCACCGACGGACAGAGCAGAGCGGAGAAAGGTTCCGACGTCCACCGTTCATGTGGAACAGTACGTGCAAGTCTTTTTTGTTTTGTTTTTTGTTTTTAAAAAATTTATTTGTCAATAGTTTTGTGAAATATTTGATCTCTGTTAGGTGACCAGTCAGTGACCCCGACATGAGTGTCACAGAGTTTGGAGATTTGCAAGGACACCTGTTGCCTTCACGTCATGACTGTGTGTCCACAGTTGTATTTCAGTTACTGTATTTTTGTAACGCATGACAGCCTAAGGGTCTGGACAGGAAGTCTGTTCCCGAATTCTAAGCAAGGGGGAGGAACCCACCTCCCGTGAATACAAGCATCTAAAAAAACACTTTAAAAAAATACTAAACAAATTCCTAAAATCCTGAAAAAAATAATATTTAGAAAGAGAAATAATTGCAGTTTCAGAAAAAATGTAACTTCATGTATGCACAAACTGTTGGAAATGTTCTCACTCTAATTCAATCGGGGTGTCCGACCCGCCACTCTCACTCTCAGCCTCGTGGTCGGGCCCTAGATCTAAATTCTAGATTTTCTACGTCTGATCAATCGGAATCGCCCCAAACTCTTGCTACAACGTTTTCATCAATCTGATTCATCTGATTTGTCATTTGCTTGTTCTTGCTCAAGTCCATCGTTGTTTCCTTTTTCAAACTCAGTTGTGTCGCTTTTCAACAAGTGGAGACACCTTTGAAGTTTCGGAAATGCGATCGCTGTTCGATCGGCTCTAATACTAAAACTACTTGTCAAAAAATGTCGTAATGCTATGAAAGGGAAGAGAAGACTCTGCAATGACTGTGTAAAACAACATCTTGGCCCCAAGGTCTCGTCAAGGCGAGACTTCGTTTCTAAAGACGCCTGGTCGGAGTGGGCAAGTTAGGGTGGATCGCGTAGGAAAGTTGTCGGGCGATCCCGTGCAAGGAAGGGTGGAATGTGTTAATAATAGAATCTGTCTATAAATTATGCTGTTTTGTTTTGTTTTTTGTTGGTACCCTTTTCCTTTTTTTGCTCTTTTTTAAAAAAATCCGTATTATTTTTTAATAATGTATCATTTTTTAAAATTCATTATTATTTTTAGAATTGTATAATTTTGTTTGTTGTAAGAAAAGAAGTGGACACTGTTGTTGTTGTTGGAGTCCGACCATGAGTTCTGCTGGACGGGTTTCTTCACGTTGTTCTCCAATCTTTTCTCACATCCTCCTCAGCGACATGAACGAGAGGCGCTTCGATCCCACGACCTTCAGCGGCCCGTCTGTTCACAGAGGAACTGACGTAACCCCGCAGAAACTGAGGTCAGCCATATTGTTTCCTCTATTGCTTTTCTGTTCGTGTCTGCCCGGTTTTTTTTTGGGGGGGGGGGGGTCGGGGAGGGGGAAAGGGGGGGGGGGCTTGGATTTGTGAAGGGAGGGGGTGGTGGTTGAGTTGCTGTGACATTGTGGGGAGACTTCATGTCTTGAGGTTCTCTGGCTCCACTTTTTGGCCAGTTTTTGAAAACTTTCAAATTCAAGTTTGGAATCATTCTATTTTTAAATGGCTACTCTGACCAAAAAAATGTTTTTCTCGTAACTGCTTTGAAGGTAAAAAAAGCGTTTAGTCAGCTTACGTGAGATCTGTGCTACATTCCTGTGTGTGGTTGGAGAGACGCGTCTGATACAAGAGTTGTGCTACTGGCAACTTGTAGTTTATCTTCATATGGAAATTCTTTTTATAAAAATAATGTACAGTTTGAATCATATGTCTATCTATATGACGTGTTTTTACCGTTCCTCTAGAGCCGCGGAAAATCCCACATGGTCAATAAAGTTTTGTTTTTTGGGTGGTTAGCGGGTGCTCTGGTGTGGTTTGCTCCTTCTTTCCTATCAAACATCTATCATCCTTATGTCTCCTCCTTTTTTGACGTGTTTGTTCCTCTCTTGTAACACTTTTAATCCTCGCCACTTATATGACCTTGTTTTGCTGCAAGTGCCGTAAAACTTTGACTAAAACTAAAAGTCTGGTTTGAACTTCCACGACTTTGTATCCTTAGGACACGAGATGCTGCGAGTTGTGAGACATCGCCCACCGCGTCACAGACGTCGCAGAGCCACAAGGGGGAGCAACTGAAGCACAAACAGCTCAATGAGGAAGGGTCGGGCCATTCTTCATCGTCTGACGATAACGATGAGGAGGAAGAGAAAGACACGGGAAAAGTTGACAGCTCTAAGAAGTCACTCCCAGGTCCCGCGACTAAAGCAAAGAAGACAAAGTCCAAGAAGGTCAAGGTCACAGAGAAGCCGAGGTAAGGGAGCGAGAGAACAACTTGTCAAAACTTCCTAGCTCTTTCCTGTCCACTAGCACAGACCTGATTCATTATGATAATAATAATAATTCCATTTGTGTAGTTCATATCCATTCTGGACAGCAAGCTCTATAGGCTTTAGACTATGTGTCCTTATACGCGACACTCGCAAGGTGTGTATCCCAATTTTTTGTCGCGTGAGTGTCTCCTTATGCGACGTTACGTCGAGCGCGACTGGTAAATCCTGTGCGCGACTAGCAGTTCACAACAGAGAGACAGTAGCAAGTTATTTTTAGCACATATCTTCGAGCCTTGCCTTCACCGACACACACACACACACACTCCCTACACACTGCGGGTCGATGGTGGGCACGCCTTGTCTAGGTATTTTGACCAATGGTGATGCTTTAAACCTGCCACACCCCCAGTCTGTCTCCCGCAGCGAGACTCTCGATCGCTACATGGACCCATCAGACGCGACAATCACGCGCGACGTTACGCCGTGTAAGGAGACAGTTTCCTTAGAATCTTGCCTGATTGATTTTAGAGCGACCAGGACCAGGCGCGAGTCGCGCATAAGGGGACATGCTCTTACAACCATTATTGCCCCAGGAGACCCTCTAAGAACACTCAGAAACCTTCTGGGCTGCCCCGGAAGCATATGGCTTGCACACACTCACAAAATTTTTCACTGTGTATAGCTGGGTACCCATCCCCACCTGGGTGAAGTGAGGAACATTCGTGCAAAGTGTCTTTCCCATGAACACAACGTCGGACCCCTGATGGGATTCGAACCCACGACCGTCACGTTGTGAGTCAGAGAGTCTAACCACTAGGCCACTGTGTATACCGCAGACAGATGAACATTTGCAAGCTGTGATTATTTCCTGATTTTTGAAGCAATGTGACCTCTTGATTGTTTATTCAGATTTTGTGGGTGGTTGGCGGGTGCTCTGGTGTGGTTTGCTCCTTCTTTCCTATCAAACATCTATCGCCCTTATCTCCCCTCCTTCTTATTTGTGTTTGTTACTCTCTTGTAATACCTCTAATCTTCGGCACTCATACTCGTATGGCCTTATTGTGTTGCAAGTGCCGTAAAACGCTTACTAAAACTAAATTGAGATGTTTGTCCCGTGCAGCGGTGTGGAGACATCAGCGAAGTCAAAGGCCGTGTTGTCGTCGTCGCTGCTCAATCTGTTCAAGAAGAAAGACGACTCGGAGGAGGGGGGGACCGGAGGGTTTTCCTTGCTGGATCAGTTTGACCGGTCGGGACCGGACGTCAGGTCGGGCGTGGTGAAGGCTGGAGAGAAAGGTCGTGCCAGCAGTCAGGGTGAGTGGATCGTGCAAGCAGGGTGACTCCTGTGTTGGCCATCTAGGGAGATGGCGGGTGGCTGGTGGGGTTTGCTTCTTCTTTTTTATCAAACATCTATCGTCTTTATCTCCCCTCCTTCTTTCTTATCAAACATCTATCCTCTTTATCTCCCCTTCTCCTTTTTTGTGTATGTTACTCTCTTGTAGCACCTCTAATCTTCAGCACTTATATGACCTTATTGTGTTGCAAGTGCCGTAAAACTTTTACTAAAACTAAAAACTAAAGAGAAGCTTGTTGTAGACGAGACAGAAAGGACTTATCGAAGGCTTTGTCTTTACTTCTAGGACAGTTTGGACTAGAAGAGGTCATTTAGTGCATTTGCTTGTTCTTGGCTGGAGCAGAGCTGCCTACCGTTACAGATTTTCCTAATTTAGTACGGGAGTCAGCCTCAAAATACTGAAGTACAGAAACTTTGAAAAAGAACGGGTGTTGGTTGATAATCGGTGAAATCCACCCAGCAATATAGGCCTACTGTTTTCAAAAGGACACAAAAGGTGTTGGGCCAAAAAACAAATATTTGGCCAAAATTGCCAAACTGACGGAAAATGTCTGATTTGTTCAATTCCACTATTTTGACGAGCGCCTGATTTCACCACGCTGCCTGACATTTTAAATCTCGCTCTCTAACTTTTTATGGACACAAGTGTTCTTTATCCTGTGAAAAACGTCTCATGTTTGTTGCTATTTGTTTGGACAGTTTCATTGCTATTTATGTCCCTTGGTCTCCCTGCCAGGTGCCACAGCTCCCCTCTCCGGTCTGCTCAGGCCCCCGGCCACAGGATCTGCCGTGTCGTCTTCTGCCACGGGTGGGACTACAGGTAACTCTTTCTGTCGTCTCTTGGCATGTCTGTGTTGTATGTTTGTTTATGTGGGTGGTTGGTGGGTGCTCTGCTCTGTCATTATCTGCCAGGGGCAAGACTACAGGTAACTCCTTCTGTTGTCTGTTGGCGTGTCTGTGGTTGTTGTGTTATATTTTATTATATTTTCGGGATTGTTGTCCTGGTAACTGTCATCGCTCTGGTCATTTCTCACCTCGGGGCGGGGTAAAGGTCACCAAGTAGAGCTCTCAAACTATTTCTGTCCTGGGCTATAGTCTCCATCTCTGTCCTGGGCTATAGTCTCCATCTACTTCTGTCCTGGGCTATAGTCTCCATCTACCTCTGTCCTGGGCTATAGTCTCCATCTACCTCTGTCCTGGGCTATAGTCTCCACCTCTGTCCTGGGCTATAGTCTCCATCTACTTCTGTCCTGGGCTATAGTCTCCATCTCTGTCCTGGGCTATAGTCTCCATCTCTGTCCTGGGCTATAGTCTCCATCTCTGTCCTGGGCTATAGTCTCCATCTACTTCTGTCCTGGGCTATAGTCTCCATCTACCTCTGTCCTGGGCTATAGTCTCCATCTACCTCTGTCCTGGGCTATAGTCTCCACCTCTGTCCTGGGCTATAGTCTCCACCTCTGTCCTGGGCTATAGTCTCCATCTACTTCTGTCCTGGGCTATAGTCTCCACCTCTGTCCTGGGCTATAGTCTCCATCTACTTCTGTCCTGGGCTATAGTCTCCACCCCTGTCCAGCTGATTCCTGTCTCCTCTAAGTCTGCATGTAAGACCCTGCTCCAAGTGCTTTTAAGACCTTCCTCTCTTCCTTTTTCCCTGTGGGTTCCGTCATAAGGCCTGGTGGGTGTTGGTAATTGTTCCGTTATTTCTTTTCATTTTGCTTGTTGCGAGCTATGTTTTGTGTGTTGCTGTTGAGACTTTCCTCTGCCTTGTGGTGGTTATGATCAGAGCGTTGTTTGTTGTTTCAGTGACGGAGGAGAGCAGCGACGACTCGGGAGATGAAGAGGATGATGACTCTAGTGATGAAAGTGGAAATGTTGTGGAGACAAAGGACGATGAAGACAGTGATGAAGAGGATGATGACGATGAAAGTGACAGCGATGATGCTGACCTCAGCAAAGATGATGACAGGGGGCCGTCTAGTCAAACACGTCCATCGACTTTCGATCTGCTGAGTAAAAAGGATGAGAGCGACGGAGAGAGTGGCGAAGACGATGAAGAGTGAGTGGGTTCAGAGATTTGCTAATGAAAGCAGTGGGTTAATTGAGAAGAAGGAATATTTAATACTTCCACGTGGTCAGGGCAGTGGCTATGTCAGTTGATTGTTCATAGTTTGGGTCCCCAGCATTATGATTTATTCCTAATACCATTGACAGTACTGAAGGCTCATATAGTGAAAAACCCTTTGTACCGCACCAGTTTAACTCATTCGCTACGGCGAGCCATGGGCCGCGGCTCGAGCACCGACCTATAAGTCTAGCTTAGATTTTATTCCAATCCACGTGTCCATGTTAAAATAAAGGTTATAATATAACCCTTCCGGGTCAAACATTTCCACTGAAAATCGAAAGTTTAGATTCAGTTTGAAAACGCGATGTCGTAGTTTATTCCACTTTGTTTTATCGCGATGCCAAAATTATAGCCCAGACACCAGTCTTAGTACTTTTACACAACAAAGTCTATCATTATTTTGCCCACTAAAGAAATGTAGGACTCTTTTTTTATACGATTGGACTCATATTGCCAATGCACTGTTATTGAGAAATCAATATTTTTGAGTGCTAGGTCTAGATCTAAATTGCCAAAATATTCTTTTCTCCCCAAAATCACTACTCTTTAATAAAATGACACAAAAAGTACCACTCAAGACATGTATAGGTTGATTCCAAATGCAATTCGGAATAATTCCATATAAGATACGAGTGGGGGGGTTTTCTATTTGTGATCCCTTTTCAAGATTATAAAAAAGAGTTATAATGGGTTTTTTCAATATCAGACGTTATGATCCAAATGTACAAATATTATGGAATGTATGTAAATGACTGCAAATGTTTCAATATTTTCCAGTTCTATATACAGTTATGGTTATTTCCATGTATCATTTGACTAGGTGCAAACAAATTTTTTGAGTTTCACCAAAAATTATTAGTTTTTTATTTTCAAATTTTATCCGCATCCAATCAAAATTGTGTTGCATAATCGCCTCTTACAGGAACCAAAGTTGAAAAATACACTAATAAACATTACAGTTGTATTCTACAAATAATACTGAAAATTTTGGTGAATAAATTGTTATTTATTGGAATTTGTGGCCTCAAAGACCTTTGAACTGCGCACTAGTCATCATCTCATTTCGCTTTCCCCGAAAAAAATTTGTCAACAAGCCGACAATAATACATAGCGAATGAGTTAAAACGCTGAAGCCGTGGTAGAATTTTTTTTTAAAAAGAAAAACTTTGGCAGCCCAAGAAACACACCAAAAATTGAGAGAGGTTCATCAACCATTCAGCTATATATAGAGCGACTTCCTTTGGTGATTACTTCGGTGCAGTGCGTCCATTCGTTGTTTAATTATGTTTAGTGTGTCTGGTTGCGTCGGCTTAAGTCGCTTACGGTACTGTAGGTGTTCAAGTCGTTCAGGGGACAGAAGGCCGCGACTCCCTCCGTCAGGATGTAGAGGGCAGACATCTCACGTAAACATTCTTTCCACAAAATTGTTTGCGGTGTCCAGGACACAGCAGGACTGTGTGGGCTCCCCTGTCTTGTCTTGCACAAGTTTGCTGCTTGTCATTTTCCCTTCCCCCCCCCCCCCCCCCCCCTCCCCCCTTCTGCCTTTCAAGTGTCATCCTGCGTAGGTCGTGTATTTATATTGATTAAGAGGACTGTGGGAAGCTCTACTACATAACCACATTGTTTACATGGGTGCGCGTGCTGTAATGTGTTCATTTGATGGTGCACATGCTGGCAAAGTGGGTGGTTGGCAGGTGCTCTGGTGTGCTTTGCTCCTTCTTTCCTATCAAACATCTATCGTCCTGGTCTCTTCTCCTTCTTTTGTGTGTTTGTTACTCTCTTGTAACACATCTATTCTTCAGCACTTATATGACCTTATTGTGTTGCAAGTGCCGTAAAGCTCTTACTGAAACTGAAAAATGCTGGGGATGATTTGGGGGGCGGGGGGGGGGGGGGGTCCTGATGTGTTACCAGTGGAACCAACCATGCTGTTTTCGTTTTTTCTAAGACCAAGACTATCCTCTGTTCTCTTGTTCTGTTGTATCTAAGACTATCCTCTGTTCTGTTGTATCTAGGACTAAGACTATCCTCTGTTCTGTTGTATCTAAGACTAAGACTATCCTCTGTTCTGTTGTATCTAAGACTAAGACTATCCTCTGTTCTGTTGTATCTAAGACTAAGACTATCCTCTGTTCTCTTGTTCTGTTGTATCTAAGACTAAGACTATCCTCTGTTCTGTTGTATCTAAGACTAAGACTATCCTCTGTTCTGTTGTATCTAAGATTAGACTATCCTCTGTTCTGTTGTATCTAAGACTAAGACTATCCTCTGTTATCTCGCAGAGTGGAGCCTATGGCAGATGATGAGGCAGGGATGGAATGTGACGACGGGATTGGGGCAGAGCTGAAAAGTGAGTCATTGTTATCTATCGTGTGGCGCGGCACCTTCCGCGTGGAGCTTCTGTCTTGTTGTGTGTACATGTGTACCTGTGTACCTGTGTACATGTGTACATGTGTACCTGTGTACCTGTGTACATGTGTACATGTGTACCTGTGTACCTGTGTACCTGTGTACATGTGTACATGTGTACCTGTGTACATGTGTACCTGTGTACATGTGTATCTGTGTACATGTGTACCTGTGTACATGTGTACCTGTGTACCTGTGTGCCCGGGTGCCGTACATTGTTAGGACTTGTGTTGTTACGTGGTCAATTGTGAGGTGTGCCGACAAAGGGAGTTACTTCTTTGAGATGAGTCAAATTTATGGGTTGAATTTATACAATTCATTAGTACGAAATGATAAAAGACATGTTAAACTTGAAGAAAAGGGCATTGGTTTAGAATATACAAATATGACCCTTGTGTCGTTTTTTGACTGATATCTCCATTCATGGATTGCGAGAAGTGGCTCAGTTTGTCAGCACGTCTCGCTTTTATTCTGTCAGGAAATAATTATTTTGAAGAAGTTTTGATGACATTCATGCTGGGTCGGCAAAAAGAAGCAAAGAGCGGAATGCTGAGAGTAGAACGATGAACTTTGTCCGGCAGATAAAGAACAGACCACGTGGCAACTCAAAGGATTTCTGTAGAGCAGAGCAGTCCATCATGTGGGATCCAGAGAACTTTGTGTCATGACGCAGTGGAATCAGGCGCTCGGCGATTTTTTAGCATGTGGAGTTGTTGATATCATCAGAAGGCTTCTACTTTTGCTGAAAAAAGTACACATCTATCTTAAATAGAAGTCTAGATATTTGTGGTGGAATGGGGTGGGGGGAGGTTGTCTGGTTTCAGAGGTAAAATTAGTGAGAAAAAGGCTGCCAAAGTTTGGTAACTTCAGTGGCTTGATAGTCCTTGGAAACTGAAAATTTACATATTTTGTACCCTTAATCAATGTTTTAGAGTAAAATTCACTTGGTAATGTGTTTTTGTACGGACATGAAATTAAACGCGTTGAGCCAACTTTACTTTACTTTTCCGATCCAGCGGCCATTTGGGTTCTAGTCTAGCCCTTGGGTCTGTCGGTATGGCGAAGAATTGACAGGTTTTAATCAGCTGTTCTTTGTGTGTTGAGCCAAAAAATAAAGATTTGATAAAAAATTAACAAACTGGTGAAAAAATGCCTTTTCAAAAATTCTGTGTTAAGACCCATGCTCACAGAAAGTTTGACCATCTCTCTCTCTCGTTCCTCATTTGACCGTCTCTCTCTCTCTTTCTCTCTCTCTCTCTCTCTCTCTCTCTCTCTCTCTCTCCTTCCTCGTTTGACCGTCTCTCTCTCTCCTTCCTCATTGAACAGACGCAGGTGGCGTGGACGTCAGGTTCAACAAAGACAAGTGGATGGAGAGATGGAACGAGATCAGACCGGTGCTTGTGAAGGTAAGTGGGCGGGGCTGTTCCTCACACCTTGCTAGTTGTTTGTTTTACGGCGCTCACAACTGCAAAAGGTCATATGAGCGCCTAGGGGTGTTTGTTTTAGTAAGGTTTTACGGCGCTTGCAACTGCAAAAGGTCATATGAACGCCAAGGGGTGGATGTCAACAGAGAAGTCCTTACAGGGAATCAGACTTACTCTGCTCACCTTCTTCTTCTTCTTCTTCTGGCTGGCCTCCGTCAGGAGGGCGGCAGTCTGCCGCAGGCAGACAGGTATGCGGCAACCTCTTGTGGCCTCGTCCAGAGTGCATCCGGGCCCGGTCTCGCGTTGTTCTCCATAAGTGGGCCTCGATGTGCTTCCCCCCGCGGGCACTCATACAGTGCGTGCTGCAGGTCGTCAGGACTTGTGCCACACACCAGACAGGAATCATTGGGAGCTGAGCCTATTGCATGGAGATATGTCTGTAGGATGGGGCTCTTTGCGTTGCATCTTAGCTGCGATAACACTCTTCTCTGTCCGACGGTAAGGTCCTTCTCTTTGTCCCTCTCCGGTGGTGGCTTCACCTTTCCCCCGACGAAGTCGTGCACTCGCGCTTTCTCCCATGCGTGGGCAATGATGTAACTCGAGATGCACGAGCTTGCTGACGCAATATCGACTGGAGTGTTGGACTGGTCAAGGCGGCCTCCCTTGTTGGCCAGGGCGTCAGCTCTGTCGTTCCCGTAGATGTAGCAATGTCCTGGTATCCATTGTATGTGAAGGTGTCCGTGGATTTCACAGCATTGGCAGATAGTGATCCACATTTTGTCCTCTATCTCAGTACGAACTGCAGTCACTCCGGACATTAAGTGTTGAACAACTGACTGGGAGTCTGTGAAGATGTGGATTCTTTGAAAACGTGGTTGTTTTTCTAGCCATTGCAGTGCGCGGAGCAGGGCGGTAGTTTCAGCTCGGTAGCTGCTTCCGTATAGTCCCGCGGGCACGGATACGCATGTTTCCTCCCCAGAAGATTTGTCTAAACACCAGTATCTGTTTTTGTCGTAGACACTGCAAGTTTTGAGTTGATTGTGAGGTTGCAGGGGGTCTTCCATGGGGGAGTTGTACTCACTGGCCGCAGGGGTTCTCGGATTAGATGTTCTAGTCCTGCGTTATTAGAGCTCTGTCGGCCCACTTCCCTCCAACTGTTGATGGACTTTAAACGTATTTTTGATGTTCCTTCAGCTGAGGCACGGATCGGGTTGTCTTCTGGGACTCTTCTTGCTCTCTCGTATGCCACAGCAGTTGCAATGGTGGACTTAATCTCAAGTGGGATCAGGCCAGCTTCGTTTGTGAGCAGCATTGCATTTGAGTCTCTCGTGCACCCGGTAATTATTCTGGCTGACGAGTTTTGAACAACATTTAAGGTCTCACGATCTGTTTTGGCCGTTGCTGGGAACCAGGCTGCGTGGGCATACTGGATGGCTGATCTGATGTACGCGATGTACACCATACGTAGATCTTCTTTGCTGCATCCCCAGTCTGTGCCGGAGAGCCTGCGGAGGAGATTGACTCGTGGGGCCAGTTTTTTCTTTAATTTATTTATATGTTCTTTAAATGTTAACTTGCAATCAAAGGTCACGCCAAGGAAGGTAGGTGTTTTGTTATAGGGCACCTCCTCATCTCCCATTGTAAGCTGAGTGCGCCAGGACATTTCACGGTTCCATGTCGTGAAAAAAGAGTATTCGCATTTCGCCACGTTAATTTCCATCTTCCAGCGTTTTGACCAATCGCAGATCTTGTCCAGAGCGGCTTGAACCATCGTTGCGGCAGTGTCAAGATTTTCATGGGATGCCCATATTGCCAGGTCGTCTGCGAAGAGGCTGGTGTTGGTGTCTACAGGTAGGTCATCTACGATGTCGTTGATGTACATGAGGAACAGTAGAGGTGATAATACTCCGCCCTGAGGGACGCCGGCGAGGAAGCGATAGTAGCGACTTTCTTTTCCCTCAAAACGAACTCTGGACCTTCTGTCGTCTAGGTAGGCCTTGATCTGTCGTTGTAGACAGGTGGGCATTCCTAAGGCGTTTATCTTGTAGAGAAGTCCAGTATGCCAACCTTGTCAAAGGCTCTTGAAAAGTCTATTAAATGTTGGGAATGTTGGGGTATAAGGGAGCCGATTCGGATAGGGGACAGCACGGAGCAGGCCGGGCAAGTCCATGCATGGTTGTGGGAGAGACGTCGAATTTCTGGGATTGATAGACCACTGCATTTGCTGTGTATCCATTTGGCACAGGTGGCGCATCGGATCGAGTAACCCCGATTGGTCACGTTCCTGTTGCATATTGTGCATGGGTACATCTCATCAGGTCCAGGGTTGATTTCGACGTCACCGGCCATTATTAACAGGAGACTCAGATCAACCGGTTCGGCTGAGCCTCCGGACAAAAACTCGGTCGCCTCCGTTCCTGTCTGAATCCAGGGGTTGATTGGCGTTCGGCCCGGAGCTGTACCTGTTCCGGGGTCTGCAGCACCGCGTAGAGGTCCCAATAATGACTGCAGACTCTGCTCACCTCTCTAGCTTCAACAGCACAACGTCTGCTTCGACTATCGAGGCACCCCGGAAATAGCGGGTCACAAGAGAGTGGCAAACATGCAAAAGTAGAGGGAAAATGACGATAGTAAGGATGAGGAAAGAAAAAGCAGCAGTTCCCCCTATGTTGTTCCGGCACAGTATGAGCATGACATTGATAAATCAGCCAATTTACAATTCTACTGTGCATAAGAACATGTTAATGTCCCCACTTTGGGAATGGCTTAAAGACACTTCTGTCAGTAGCACTGCCTGGGGGGGGGGTATTGCTAGTTTCAGGCGAAGACTTGGTCCCAGTCAGTAGCTGGACCTACAGCGCGGGTCGTGTTGGTGGGAGGTTGGCGCGACCAGGTACAGTAGCACCTGTTGTCATGGCCGTCTGTGAGACAGTCACTGGTACAGATATGTGGGTGGTTGGAGGGTGTCACTGGTACAAACAGATATGTGGGTGGTTGGAGGGTGTCACTGGTACAGATATGTGGGTGGTTGGAGGGTGTCACTGGTACAAACAGATATGTGGGTGGTTGGAGGGTGTCACTGGTACAAACAGATATGTGGGTGGTTGGAGGGTGTCACTGGTACAAACAGATATGTGGGTGGTTGGAGGGTGTCACTGGTACAGATATGTGGGTGGTTGGAGAGTGTCACTGGTACAGATATGTGGATGGTTGGAGGGTGTCACTGGTACAGACAGATATGTGGGTGGTTGGAGGGTGTCACTGGTACAAACAGATAAGTGGGTGGTTGGAGGGTGTCACTGGTACAAACAGATATGTGGGTGGTTGGAGGGTGTCACTGGTAGGTCCTCCTTTACTTTCCCTCTGTTGCGTCTGTCTGTCTGTCTGTCTTTTTTTTCCCAGCACTAAATGACCATTATTGTGTCGATGTCTGCGTTTTTACTCAAACAAACAAACGGACACTTTCCTCTTTGTTTTTGGGTTGTGTAAAGTTAGCTGGCGGTCCGATGAGTCGCGTCTGTCAGGGGGCCCCCGTCCAAGATAGGTGTTGTCTCGTCGTGGTCCTGAGTCCGACTGAATACCTCCATGAGTCTCTCAGACGATGTCTTTATATTTGGCGCCGGGCTCTTGACGTCATCCAAGGGCGTGCCACTCCCCTAATTATCTAGTTCCCACAGTAAAGATAAGATTCATGTCCCTTGACATCACAGGGTTGTTGTTTGTTTTTTAAAACCTGATAATGATGCTTTCTAAGATGACGCACTGTCTGAGACATGTACTTTTCTCCTGGATAACGCTTGGTCGCCCACTGTCCTTCGTGTGTGGATGTGCGTTTTAATGCCATAGTCTAGTGCCCCTTTTGACATTTCGCAAACTATTTGATCAGACCTAGCTGATTTCTGAGAAAAGAAAAGGTGCAGTATCCATCAAGTGGAAACTATGGGTTCATCAACTCTTCTCTGTTTCGGTAGTTTCATGTATAAATCACCAGTTTCAGCACCTGTAGTTTCATGTATAAATCACCAGTTTCAGCACCTATAGTTTCATGTATAAATCACCAGTTTCACACGTGGAGTTTCATGTATAAATCACCAGTTTCAGCACCTGTAGTTTCATGTATAAATCACCAGTTTCACACGTGGAGTTTCATGTTTAAATCACCAGTTTCACACGTGGAGTTTCATGTTTAAATCACCAGTTTCACACGTGGAGTTTCATGTATAAATCACCAGTTTCAGCACCTGTAGTTTCATGTATAAATCACCAGTTTCAGCACCTGTAGTTTCATGTATAAATCACCAGTTTCAGCACCTGTAGTTTCATGTATAAATCACCAGTTTCAGCACGTGGAGTTTCATGTACTCATCAACTCTTCTCTCTCTCCGGCAGATGTACAAGAAGAAGCACAAAGATGCGGTCAAGAGCAGGAGAGCCCAGAGTGAGATGAAGCGCAGGAAGGAGTTCTCCAAGAACGCCAAGAAAAACGCCTGGTTTCGACGCAAAAGATGACATATTTCTGTGAAATCTGTAGATTCGAATCACTTCATTTTGCCTGTCATGGAAGAAGTAAACGTGTTCAGACTGCTACATTGATTTGTTTGTTATATATATTTTTTAATTTTTTTTTCTGATAAAGTATAAGTGATGGTATACAGCTGTTTGATTTTTCTGAGCTTGTTTACTAAATAGCAGTGGTCTCTTGCTAACATTGAACAAATGCTGGCCAGTTTGACTCTATCGGCTTTGATACCTGTAGTGGCAGGAGTACAGTAGAGTGTCAGACGTTTTTGGGTCATCTCTAGCTGTGGGGCGGAAAAGCTGAATGAGAGAAACAAGAAACGGATGACTTTGTCACCGTGGCTGCTTCAACTCAGAAGCCTGACCTAATATATTATTTATGTATATAACGAGAACTCTTGAACTTGACGGAAATGTTCCAGGATGGACAGCAAGAAAATCCCCAGCCCAACTCTGGTGGAAATCTGGAACCTCTGAGAAGTTTTAGTTTTCGTAAGAGTTTTATGGCACTTGCAACACAATAAGGTCATATGAGTGCAGAAGATTAGAGGTGTTACAAGAGAGTAACAAACATAAAAAAGA
>NW_004798668.1:57594-58629 GCF_000002075.1 Aplysia californica | reverse complement strand
TGTGACTGACTGACTAACTAACAGACTGACTGACCGACAGACAGACTGACTGACTGACTGACTGACTGACTGACTGACTGACTGACTGACTGACTGACTGACTGACTGACTGACTGACTGACTGACTGACTGACTGACTAAGCCTACGCGTCCACCAAAATAAGATCACTTCCAGGCCAAGCTAATATACAAGGTTTTTTCATGGTGTAGAACACAGGCAAATGTACGAGGTTTTTCATGGTGTAGAACACAGGCAAATGTACAAGGTTTTTTCATGGTGTAGAACACAGGCTAATGTACGAGGTTTTTCATGGTGTAGAACACAGGCTAATGTACCAAGTTTTTTCATGGTGTAGAACACAGGCTAATGTACAAGGTTTTTTCATGGTGTAGAAGCGACTCAAAAAGATCTGCGTCCACCGGCGTCAGACCAGCTAAACCTATTTTTAGCCTAGTGTGTTATGATTACGAGAACAGACAGCACAGGCGATTTATTTATTTATTTACCACTTTAAAAAAACTAAAAAGCAACAAATTATAATTATGGGGAAAATTTTTGGTAAGTTGGGACGATGAGAAGAAGAAAAAAAAAAAAAAAAAAGCTGGGACTGGGATTCGAACCCACGCTCACAAACACAATATTAGCCTTTAAACGCAGACACACTGTTCACTCGGCCATCAGCATTTTCGTCAGCAATTGGTAAATTAAGCTTCATATACAGCACTGTTTCAGGAAGGGCAAAGTGACATGATATATCGAGATGTAGATCTAGATCTAGAATCTAGGCCTAGATCTAGATCTAGTGGACCAGCAGATAAGGTCTGGAAAAAACTAAAATTTGGTGGGAAATTGGAAGCACTAAACATTAGAGAACGTAGATCTAGATCTAGATCTAGACACATCCCTAGCTAGGTCTAGGTAACCCCCCAGATTTTCTTTTACCCCAGTGGGGCAGGCCCCCCTGCAACCCCCCGATTGGTCCAAAGCATGTCTATCTCGATTAAAAACAATCAAATATTTCAAAAACTATTAAT
>NW_004798668.1:56441-57494 GCF_000002075.1 Aplysia californica | reverse complement strand
TTAACGACAATATACCTCCGCCATTAACGACAATATACCTCCGCCATTAACGACAATATACCTCCGCCATGACAATATACCTCCGCCATTAACGACAATATACCTCTGCCATTAACGACAATATACCTCCGCTATGACAATATACCTCCGCCATTAACGACAATATACCTCCGCCATTAACGACAATATACCTCCGCCATGACAATATGCCTCCGCCATTAATGACAATACAGCTCCGCCATTAATGACAATACAGCTCCGCCATTAATGACAATACACCTCCGCCATGACAATACACCTCCGCCATTAATGACAATACCGCTCCGCCATTAACTAAGGACAAAGTATAGCAGGAGGCAGCCACTGTGAATGTTGTTGTTTGTTTGTTTCCCGAGGGTTTGAGCCCGGAGCCCCGCGGCGTCTGGTGCAGTGGGTAGGTGCTTGGCTGTTGCAAGCTGGAGACCCGAGTTCGTTTCCCAATTGGGGAGTATTTCCATCGAGTACTCAGTTTGCCCGTTGGGATGTTGTATCCCTCTCCTCCCCTGAAAGGTTCAGTCGGAAAGCCCACCCTCTGGACGATGTGACTTTGGGTCGATGAAGGTGCAGAAAACGCTTACGTTAAAGATTTTTTTAAAAATCGATTCATTCTAGAAACACACAGTTCCAGCAGGGCTGTTGACAAGAGATTTATTGCTGAGAATGATTTTCCTTCAGTTTTAAGTAAATCCAAACAAACATGTATCAACATTCAAAAAGCACCTTGCCGATTTCAAAAATAGACAAGTGGGATTCACTGGGTTTTTGTCGCGACAGAGCCTCGTTGTGCTGGGAAGAATGTTTGATTACAAACTGATCGGAAACCGTTGCGTACTAACTTTGTCAAGCCTTGTCTAGATCTAGATCTAGTATCTGATTGTACACTTGATCGGCATGGGACAGCGTCACTGGTACAGTATCAACTGACTTTTTGTCATTATACAGGTCAGTCCTTTTTACATATTTACGGGTCGAGTGTACGTCGGTTGTGTGGAGTGTGTGTGTGTGTGTGTGTGT
>NW_004798668.1:50981-55850 GCF_000002075.1 Aplysia californica | reverse complement strand
GAGAAAGGGTCCATGTGAATGCCGCCGGTCAGTTTTATAAACCACGAGCCGCCACTGCATAGATCTAGTAACTGGTAGGTTCATCGGTGTGTGGGAGAATCGACAGCCAAACACGGTTTATATTTAATTAAGGTGAATTTATAATTTATTTAGACAGGTTTGTTGATCTAGAATAGGATCTATCTGGATCAGATCTAGATTCCAGATCTAAATCTAGATATCTAAATCTAGAATCTAGTAGTAGAACTACTTTTGCCGAAGACTGCATAGACTGGTGGGCCTGCATTTAGTTTAGTTCTCTACTACCAATGTTATATTTTGCAAAGGGACTGTACAAAGACTCAAAACCTAAGCGAAATAGCTATCGACCTAAAAAGGGTGGAAACGACAAAAAAGGTGAGAATAAGAATATGAGGAGTAATCTCCCTCCGGGTAAGAAAACGGACACCGAGAGCACAATGAAGGGTTGCTGTAGGCCCACCTTGCAAGTAGTAAGTAAGTTAAGGCCATTGGCCCACATCACATCACAGAAAACTCCCATTTGATGAGTAAAGTTTCCATAATGAAACAGTACAGGTTGTGCACATATCTCTTATCATGGGTCAAACATTGCATATTTCTGTCACTGGGCCGAGTCAGGCTGGGAGGGATTAACAATTTCCATTGAAGGACAAAGTGTGAACAATAGAAAATAAAGTGAAATTCATCTTCAATTTCATGAGAGTTACACCTCTCACATAAGGGCGAATTAGTTAATTTCCACCGATAGAAGTTATTATTTAATGGACGGCTATGGGTTTATAACAACGCTAGGACTCTTCTGCTCCAATACCGTGGGAGGTTGGTGATATACTCAGCTGTTTCTTGTAATTGTAATTAATTGGAATTGTAAGAGAGAAAAAATTGTACTTACGACAGACTTCTTCCTCTATGTTCTGCACAGAATGATCCACAAGTCTACTTTTAACTTCACTGAGAAAGAGTCTAGAACTTCCTACATTTTGAGAAAACCAGACATATCCAAAACCCAGGGAAAATAATAGGTTTTTCACTTCCGTACTTGGAAGCAGAGAATCTTTGGTAATACTAATACTAAGCCAACTAAATATTATAGACACAGACTGCAATGTTTTAAATTGAAGAAGAGTAGAGCTACCATGTAGAGCAGTCTACAGTCTATGAGATAAGTACCACTAGATCAGGGGCGGCTCGTAGGGATAAAAAGTGGACGTGCACAATTTAAGCTATCGCATGCTGAAGATAGTCAAGGGCATAGTAAATGAGACGGTGTATAATTTTAGGATCTTTGGCTTGGTGAGGGAGGACCTCGTGCTTTTATTTTCATTCTTTTTACTTATCGCTTTCATTTCTAGTACCAAATTTGTTTGTTAGCTAATGATCAATTTCGTTCATCCTGTATTGGAACTGAACACTCAAGTAATAACTTTCACCACTCCACTACAAAACCATTCAAAGGCACAACTCATAGGACGGTGACTTAAGTATGTCACGTTCACCTCCCTCACGTTCACGGTCACAGAGTCACTTAAAATAGTGGCAAGACAATGAACCAATCACATTTCACTTGAGCACTCCGCTGGATTGCTCCGGGGCTCACATAATTTTGGCAAAGAATAGCGTACTGTCTATCGCGTTTATTTTTAGACTGCCTACTGTGGGCTATGTTTCGGCACTATTCGGCAGGAGCACATTTGAGATGTGCCGTCTTATTAATATTAATGTACCGCCAAACTCGCTAGGGTTATCCCCAAGAGCGATTTATAGGTCAAGTTACCACTGTTGAATATCCTATTATGTTTAGCTAAAGCTTTGGCATCTCATAGTAGATGTTTTACGGCGCTATAGACACAGAAATGACAGTTATGGCGCCAGTGAGAACCTTGTTTTGATATAATATTTGGCTAGCGTTTGTTTGTGGCTTTTTATTTTATTATTGTGGGTGTTTTACGTCATAGAACATGAAACATTTTGGGCGGCACTGCACGACCGTGCTCTATGGACAAACCGCGCCTGTACTAGATCTAGATCTAGGATCTATCTAGATAGATCAACAAACCTGTCTTCATAAATCATAAATTCGCCTTAAATAAACAGTGTTTGGCTCTAGATCTAGATTCTCCCACCATACTAATTAAGTTAACGGACTTAACTAGGTCTAGATATAATGTATCGGTAGGATCTAGGTCTGTCCCATGATGGCTTGTTGAACTCCACCCAAAGGTCAAAGGTTGTTTCTTTGCAGTCCCCCTGTGCACAAAGCAGTCCCTATCAACTTCCTTCTATGATTGAAAGCGTGTTATTATTTTGTATTTGCTGCTGAGGTGGAAATTGTTGGGTGAAAGATAAAGAAATATTTGGCAGAACCATTAAGAAAGCCAGCAAGATCTCTGGATATGATTTTACTAGAATGGATGAAATGTATAACACCACAAGTATAAAAAAGATAAAAAGCATTATAAACGACCCATCACACCCCCTTTCCACGCAAATTGTCAGATCACGCAGCGGCGGATATGTACCTCTAAAAACAAAGAAAGAAAAATATAAAGATGTACATTTTTATTGTTGACCTGCATGTGTTTTTACGGTCCTGTGCAGCCAAGAAAAACTTCCCTGTGCCATATCTTATCTTATCGTACATGCACACACATACACACACACATACACACGCACACACACACACATACACACGCACACGAACACACACGCACACATACACACACACACGAACAAGCACACACACACGCACACACACACGAACAAGCACACACAAACACACACACGAACAAGCACACACACGAACAAGCACACACACACACAAGCACACACACACAAACACATACAAGCACACACTTGACACACACACACAAACACCCACACAAACACAAGCATACACACACACAAACTACAGTTCAACTCACAAGCACAAACACACACACACAAACATACACACACTACAGTTCAACACACAAGCACACACACACACACACACACAAGCACACACACACAAACACCCACACAAACACAAGCATACACACACACAAACTACAGTTCAACTCACAAGCACAAACACACACACACAAACATACACACACTACAGTTCAACACACAAGCACACACACACACACAAACACCCACACAAACACAAGCATACACACACACAAACTACAGTTCAACTCACAAGCACTCACAAGCACACACACACACAAACATACACACACACACACTACAGTTCAACACACACACACGCAAACAAACACACACAAGCACACACACACACAAGCACACACACACAAACACATACAAGCACACACTTGTCACACCACACAAACACCCACACAAACACAAGCATACACACACACAAACTACAGTTCAACTCACAAGCACAAACACACACACACAAACATACACACACACACAAACATACACACACTACAGTTCAACACACAAGCACACACACACACACACACACAAGCACACACACACAAACACTACAGTTCAACACACACACACACACACACACAAACATACACACACACACACTACAGTTCAACACACACACACGCAAACAAACACACACAAGCACACATACACACACACAAGCACACACACATACAAACACACAAGCACACACACACAAACACACACGCACACTACAGTTCAACTAAATAGACCTCGCTAAACTCGACATAACAAGCACACAATGAAAGATTCGCACAATCTCATTTTAGTTTTTCACTTACCGAAGAAACCTTGTCCCTAAGACCGTGAGTTGCAGTGTGCGTGAGCCCCTGAGTTGCTGTGTGCGTGAGCCCGTGAGTGAGCTGGTAGATTGACTCACGGAGGACAGCGCAGAATACACAGGACACTCACACCGCAGTCTGCACGAGATCAACTCACCCCTCACGGCAGCTTTTGGGTGACACTCGTGAGTGGCCGGGCGTGCATGGGCCACTGGATTACTCCACGTGGGAAAGACAATCACAACAGTGAAGCAAACAGACAGACAGACAAACAGACAAACAAGCTAGACTGACGTGAAGATGAAGAGTCACTCAGTGAGCAGCTGTTTCAACACACTGGCAGGTGTTGTGAGGTTGTCTCTCTCTCACACACACACACACACACACACACACACACACACAGTGGCAGGTGTCGTCAGGAACATATTATTTCAAGTGCGGAGGGGAGAGATACACTATAATACAGTGTTCTATGGTAGTGGTAGGCCAATATACAGTGTTCTATGATAGTGGTAGGCCAATATACAGTGTTCTTTGATAGTGGTAGGCCAATACAGTGTTCTATGGTCTATCTATCTATCTATCTATCTATCTGTCTATCTATCTATCTATCTATCTTGCGCTTGAACTTCAATTGAAAATCGTTAAGGCCCCTCCCCCCGCACCCATCCCTTTCTTTCCCTCAAATCTCTTTTCTCAAAGTTATAGTAAACATTTTGCGCACTTGCGACACAAAAAAGAACACAGCGCACGGTTGGACTAGGGGCTGTTCAAATATTATCTTACGCCTGGGAGGGGAGGGGGGGTCAAAAAGTCCCCCAAAAAGTGTAAGATTCTATTCGAACAGCCCCCTAGGGTGTTGCATGCAAACACAAGGAGAGGAGAAAATGACGATAGATTTTTTTATGCAAAGGGAGCAAACCATGTCAAAAAGCACCCGCCAACCACCCACTCACTCTCTATTAAATAAAAGAATTGAACAGTTTGAAAAGGAAAAAACAACAACTTTATTCTTTCACACGACGATTCTGGGTGAACATTCAGAGTAAAAAGTACAGACATTTAGGCATACAATATATTACTGTAGTCACACTATATATATATA
>NW_004798668.1:45035-46620 GCF_000002075.1 Aplysia californica | reverse complement strand
TGTGTGGTGTGTTGGTGTGTGGGGTGTGTTGTGTCGTGTGTGGTGTGTTGGTGTGTGGTGTGTTGTGTGTTGGTGTGTGGTGTGTTGGAGTGTTGGAGTGTGGTGTGGGGTGTGCAAGAGCTGTGTGTTGGTGTGTGGTGTGTTGGTGTGTGGTGTGTTGGAGTGTGGGGTGTTGGTGTGTGGTGTGTTGTGTGTGGTGTGTTGGAGTGGGGTGTTGGTGTGTGGTGTGTTGGTGTGTGGTGTGTGTTGTGTGTTGGTGTGTGGTATGTTGGTGTGTGGTGTGTTGTGTGTTGGTGTGTTGGTGTGTGGTATGTTGGTGTGTGGTGTGTGGCGTGTTGGTGTGTGGAGAGTGGTGTGTTGTTGTGTTGTGTGTGGGGTGTTGGTGTGTGGTGTATGGTGTGTTGGTGTGTGGTGTGTTGGTGTGTTGGTGTGTTGGTGTTTGGTGTGTGGTGTGTGGTGTGTTGGAGTGTTGGAGTGTGGTGTGTGGTGTGCAAGAGCTGTGTGTTGGTGTGTGGTGTGTTGGTGTGTGGTGTGTTGGAGTGTGGGGTGTTGGTGTGTGGTGTGTTGTGTGTGGTGTGTTGGAGTGGGGTGTTGGTGTGTGGTGTGTTGGTGTGTGGTGTGTGTTGTGTGTTGGTGTGTGGTATGTTGGTGTGTGGTGTGTTGTGTGTTGGTGTGTTGGTGTGTGGTATGTTGGTGTGTGGTGTGTGGCGTGTTGGTGTGTGGAGAGTGGTGTGTTGTTGTGTTGTGTGTGGGGTGTTGGTGTGTGGTGTATGGTGTGTTGGTGTGTGGTGTGTTGGTGTGTTGGTGTGTTGGTGTTTGGTGTGTGGTGTGTGGTGTGTTGGAGTGTTGGAGTGTGGTGTGTGGTGTGCAAGAGCTGTGTGTTGGTGTGTGGTGTGTTGGTGTGTGGTGTGTTGGTGTGTGGTGTTTTGTGTGTGGTGTGTTGGAGTGTGGGGTGTTGGTGTGTGGTGTGTTGTGTGTGGTGTGTTGGAGTGTGGGGTGTTGGTGTGTGGGTGTGTGGTGTGTTGGAGTGTGGTGTGTGGTGTGTTGTGGGTTGGTGTGTTGGTGTGTGGTATGTTGGTGTGTGGTGTGTTGGTGTGTGGAGAGTGGTGTGTTGTATGTGGGGTGTTGGTGTGTGGTGTGTGGGGTGTTGGTGTGTGGTGTGTTGGTGTGTGGTGTGTTGGTGTGTTGGTGTGTGGTGTGTTGGTGTTTGGTGTGTTGGTGTGTGGTGTTTGGTGTGTTGGTGTGTGGTGTGTGGTGTGTTGGTGTGTGGGGAGTGGTGTATGGTGTGTTGTTGTGTTGGTGTGTGGTGTGTTGGCGTGTGGTGTTTGGTGTGTTGGTGTGTTGTGTGTGGTGTGTTGGTGTGTGGTGTGGCCAGGGCAGGGTGTCTTAGACACGGCGGAGAACGAGACACACAGACACAGAACAGACTTGTCTGACACAAAAGACACAGAACAGACTTGTCTGACACCAAAGACACAGTACAGACTTGTCTGACACCAAAGACACAGAACAGACTTGTCTGACACCAAAGACACAGAACAGACTTGTCTGACACCAAAGACACAGAACAGACTTGTCTGACACC
>NW_004798668.1:42042-44643 GCF_000002075.1 Aplysia californica | reverse complement strand
GTTGTTTGTTTGTTTGTTGGTTAGAACATTCCGTTGTTTGTTTGTTGGTTAGAACATTCCGTTGTTTGTTTGTTTGTTGGTTAGAACATTCCGTTGTTTGTTTGTTGGTTAGAACATTCCGTTGTTTGTTTGTTTGTTGGTTAGAACATTCCGTTGTTTGTTTGTTGCCAGGTCACAGAGACAGGCTCGAGCATGTCAAAGAGGAAGAAGTGAAGGTCAACGGATGTCACCGGATGTCTTTGGGTGTATCCATATGTCTCTGGATGTATCCGCTATGTCTCTGGATGTATCCGCTATGTCTGTGGATGTTGCTGGTGCAGAGATTGTCGTTCGTTCCCTGTGACAGAATCTTTTGTGTCATCTGTGGACCTTTGTCTTTTCTCTTTAGTTTGTCTGTTTGTTGTAGTGTCGTCAGTGTGCTTGTGACCTGTGAGTTGGTCCGTCTGTCTGTCTGTTGTAGTGTCATCAGTGTGTCTGTGACCTGTGAGTTGGTCCGTCCGTCTGTCTGTTGTAGTGTCGTCAGTGTGTCTGTGACCTGTGAGTTGGTCCGTCTGTCTGTCTGTTGTAGTGTCGTCAATGTGTCTGTGACCTGTGAGTTGGTCCGTCTGTCTGTCTGTTGTAGTGTCGTCAGTGTGCCTGTGACCTGTGAGTTGGTCCCGTGGGGATGCTGAGGTCTGTGGAAAGTTCTCCCAGTTTATCCGTGGACTTGACCGGATGTGCTGACACCAAATATGATTGTATTTTATTCTCTGTCTCCCTGGGGACATGTACAAAGACAGCAGTAGGGCAGACAGGGCAACTTGGAGGAAATGCTCGTCTGTCAAAGGATCACTGGGACTTTCCCTGCAGGAAACATCTTGGAGTAAAACTTGAAATATTTCTTGTATTTGTTGTGTAGAGAATGTGGCTGTGGTCCAGAGATCTCGATACCTCAACAGTCCGTGAATGTGGCTGTGGTCCAGAGATCTCGATACCTCAACAGTCCGTGAATGTGGCTGTGGTCCAGAGTTCTCGATACCACAACAGTCCGAGAATGTGGCTGTGGTCCAGAGATCTCGATACCTCAACAGTCCGAGAATGTGGCTGTGGTCCAGAGATCTGGATGCCTCAACAGTCCGTGGCCAATCTCTTCACTGTTTGTTTTTCTCAAAAAAGCGTGCCAGTTTTTGAGAGAATATATTTTTGTTCTGCAGAATTGTACCTAATTGTTTTAATGAGCGTGAAAGAAAAGAGCTAGACATTGTGTCTGATTTGTGCCCTTTTATTGTTCCTTCAAGTATGCAAATAAATTATGTCTAATGTAGTGTAATGAAATGGTACCTGAAACAATCAGGTTTTTATTTGATTTCCCATCATCCATTTATCCACACACACCCCCACCGCATCGTTACCCTCCCCAGTTTCAACTTACATGATAAAATTCATCAGATCTGTCATATCTTTTGAGATGATTTCTATGTTTGGTAGATGAGTAGTTTATTTCTGTGTGAAAAGCCAGACAAGGAAGCAAGCTATGAGATGGCACCAGTGACTCCATGAGTCCACCAACTGAGGGGTGTCTGGTCCCGCGCTCTCGCCTTTTTTTCATGTACGTGTGTTTGTGTGTACCTGTGTTTGTTTCATGTACGTGTGTTTGTGTGTACCTGTGTTTGTTTCATGTACGTGTGTTTGTGTGTACCTGTGTTTGTTTCATGTACGTGTGTTTGTGTGTACATGTGTTTGTGTGTTTGTTTTCATACATGTGTTTGTTTCATGTATATGTGTTTGTGTGTACCTGTGTTCGTGTGTTTGTTTTCATGTACGTGTGTTTACGTGTATGTGTGTTTGTGTGTTCGTGTGTTTGCATGTTCGTGTATAATGTGTTTAGGATTTACAGCTTAATGTAAGTTAATAACATGTTCACATGTGTGTTTGTGTGTGGGTATGTGTGTGTGTGTGTGTATGTGTGCACGTGTATGTGTGTGTGTGTGTGTGTGTGTGTAGCCAAGGTTTTTGCCTGGCGTCCCATGATGCCATCAGCCTCGTCTGTGTATCTCCGTGCCTTGGTCACTGGTCTATTTATTCTCATCATACTGACCCATGTGTTGTTGTTGTGGTTGTTGTTGTTGTTGGTGTGTTGTTTGTTGGTGTGTTGTTGTTTGTTGTTATTGTTTGTTGTTGTTGTTGTTTGTTGTTGTTGTGTTGTTACTGGTTGTTGTTGTTGTTATGTTGTTGTTGTTGTTTTTCCAGGACGACAATTGTGGATGAAGTGAAGTTTTTAAGCTTTATTTTTTTAATCTGTGTGTTTTTTTAAGACATTCTATGTGATTCAGTGAACACTTTGGGTGGAGGCAGTAGAGTCTATCATGAAGTGCTGCAGGCAGTTTGGAGGTCAGATTTTTGTCTCTCTGACTTTTGTTGTTTATTATTGGGGGAAACAACTGTGTGCAGGGACACAGAGGATAAGTCACTTCCAACCCTGGAGAGAGAGAGAGAGACATCTAAGAGAGAGAAAGAGAGAGAGAGAGAAAGAGAGATGAGATGTCTTGGAGGGGGGTACTTTGTGCCACCAGTCGTCCTCCATTGTTTCCTCCCCGTCGTTGCCTGTCACATGTTGGGGGG
>NW_004798668.1:40800-41942 GCF_000002075.1 Aplysia californica | reverse complement strand
ATCTGACACACAGTCATCTATCTGACACCTCTATCTGACACACAGTCTTCTATCTGACACCTCTATCTGACACCTCTATCTGACACACAGTCATCTATCTGACACCTCTATCTGACACACAGTCTTCTATCTGACACCTCTATCTGACACCTCTATCTGACACACAGTCATCTATCTGACACCTCTATCTGACACACAGTCCTCTATCTGACACACAGTCCTCTATCTGACACACAGTCCTCTATCTGACACCTCTATCTGACACCTCTATCTGACACACAGTCCTCTATCTGACACCTCTATCTGACACACAGTCCTCTATCTGACACACAGCCCTCTATCTGACACACAGTCCTCTATCTGACACAGTAAATGCGCAAAAAGGCGGCGCCTGAACACAACTGAGTGAATGCAATTGTCAAGTGTCTTTTGGACAACACTGCATGACAATAGAAGAAATGAATAAATAAATAAATAGAAAATGTTAGAGCTATGTACAATATGAAAAAAGCCAGAGACACAGCATTGAGATGTTGGTAGTATACGACAGATAGTGACACAACGTTGAGCTATGTACACAGCGTGACATATAGTTAGTGATACAACATTGAGCTATGTACACAATGTGACAGATAGTTGGCGATACAACGTTGAGCTATGTACACAATGTGACAGATAGCCAGTGACACAACGTTGAGCTATGTACACAGTGTGACAGATAGTTGGCGATACAACGTTAAGCTATGTACACAATGTGACAGATAGCCAGTGACACAACGTTGAGCTATGTACACAGTGTGGTATATAGCATATAGTTAGCGATACAACAGTGAGCTATGTAGCTATGTACACAACATGACATATAGTCAGTGATACAACAGTGAGCTATGTACACAAGGTGACAGATAGCCGTGCAGTGTCTTACCTTCATTAGGTGGCTAGATGGTGCAGAAAGACAAACGTGTCATATGGTTATTCACAGTACAATGACAGTACAATAACAACAACAACAACAAAGACAGAGAGAGAGAGGGAGAGAGAGAGAGAGAGAGAGAGAGAGAGAGAGAGAGAGAGAGAGAGAGAGAGAGAGAGAGAGAGAGAGAGAGAGATCTAGGCCTCATTTTTGTTAACTGAGGAGGAAA
>NW_004798668.1:38246-39148 GCF_000002075.1 Aplysia californica | reverse complement strand
TCATAATTTATAATATTTTCTTATGTCATTTTACATTGTATTGCATTATATTATATTGTTATGTATAATATAATATCATATTATACTATATTATGTAATTTTATAATATGTTACTATAATAATACTTTATATGCCTGGTTTCAGAGATAAAACAAGCGGGGAAATGGCAGCTAAAGTTTGTTGATTTCCAAAGTTAGAGAGTCCTTGGAAACTTAAACTTTACATTTGCTGCGCCTTTAAACAACTTTTCCCAGTAAAATCCTTACCAAAATGTTTTTTAAAAGACGTAAAAGGTGTTGAGCCAAAAAACCAAAAAACTGGGAAAAATGTGTCAAAGTGGACGAAAAATGCCAGTAGGGGGGCCTACCTTCGTTTGCATTATTTTGACGAGCGCCTGATTTCACCACTATGCCTTACATATAACATAATCACTGATCAGGCGCAGTTCGTCCATGGAGCACGGTCGTGCAGTGCCGCCCAACATTGTTTGAATGTTCTATGACGTAAAACATCCACAATAATGAAATAAAAGATGCCAGAAACAAACACTAGCCCAATATTGTATCAAAAGTAGGTCCTCGCTGGCACCACAACTGTCATTTCTGTGTCTATAGCGCCGTGAAACATCTACTATGCCTAAACATAATAGGATAGTTAACAGTGTAACCTGAACTCTAAATCGCTCTTGGGGATAACCCTAGCGATGACGACACTCGTAGCGAGTTTGGCGGTACATTAATATTAATAAGACGGCACCTCTCAAATGTGCTCCTGCCGAATAGTGCCGAAACATAGCCCACAGTAGGCAGTCTAAAAATAAACGCGATAGACCGTACGCTATTCTTTGCCAATATTATGTGAGCCCCGGAGCAATCCAGCGGAGTGCTCAAGTGAATTGTGAT
>NW_004798668.1:35825-37609 GCF_000002075.1 Aplysia californica | reverse complement strand
AAAGAATACAAGGATATAATGTACTATAATAATGTTATAGTGTAAGAAAATTTTGGGGATTAAGTAAAAAATTATCTGAAACATCTAGAAAATATTTGGGATAACGTAGAAAAAACTGGGAATGAGCTAGAAAATATTGGGGATATAAATATAATATAAAATAATGGGAATTAGTTTAAAAATTGGGGATGAAGTAGAAAATACAGGGAATGAACCTGAAAATATTGAGGATAAAGTAGGAAATATGATGAATGTGCAAAAAATTATTGGGGATAAAGTAGAAAAAACTTGGAATGAGCTAGAAAATAATGTGGACGAAGTAAAAAAAATACTAGGAATGAGCATGAAAATATTTCGGATGAAGTACAAAATACTGGGAATGAGGTAGAAAATAATAGGGATGAAGAAGAAAATACTGCGAATGAGCAGGAAAATATTGGGGATTAAATAAGAAATAATCTGAATGAGCTACAAAATATTGGGGATGAAGTAGAAAATACTAGGAATGAGCTAGAAAATATTGGGATGGAGTAGAAAACACTGGCAATTGGCTAGAAAATATCTGGGATGAAGTATGAAATAAAGGGAATGAGGTAGAAAATATTACCAATGAGCTAGAAAAACTTGGAATGTGGTATAAAATATTAGGGATCAGCTAGAAAATAATAGACATTAAGTAGAAAATACTGGGGATAAACTAGAAAATATGGGAATGAAGTTAAAAAAATACTTGGAATGAGCTAGAAGATATTGGGGATAGAGTTTTAAAAAACTGGGAGTTGGCTACAAAATATTGAAGATTAAGTAATAAAATAATCTAAATGAGCTAGAAAATATTAAAGATTAAGTAGAAAATACTGTGAATGAAGTAGGAAATACTTGGAATGAGCTAGAAGATATTGCAGATAGAGTAAAAAATACTGGGAGTGAGCTACAAAATATTGGGAATTAAGTAAAAAAAATAATCTGAATGAGCTAGAAAATATTGGGGATGATGTAGAAAATACTGGGAATGAGCTAGACAATATTCGAGATCAAATACAAAATAATGGGAATTAGTTTTAAAAAGTTGGGAATGAAGTAGAAAAAACTGGGAATGAGCTACACAATTTTCAGGATAAAATACAAAATAATGGGAATTAGTTTTTAAAAATTGGGAATGAAGTAGAAAAAACTGGGAATGAGCTAGAATATAATGCGGATGAAATAGAAAATATTGGGAATGAGCTAGAAAATATATATTCGGAATGATGTATAAAATACTGGGAATGAGCTTGAAAATAGTGTCGATAAAGAAGAAATTACTGGGAATGAGTAATAAAATATTTGGGATAAAGTTAAAAGTACTTGAAATGAGCTAGATGACGTATAAAATAGTGGAAAATGAGCTATAACATATTGGGGATCAAGTAGAAAATATTGGGTATAAACTGGGAAATATAAGGGTAGAAAATACTGGGAATGAGCTAGAAAATATTGAGGATGAAGTATATAATATTGGGAATGAGCTGTAAAATATCAGGGATAAAGTAGAAAATACTGGGAATGAGCTAGAAAACATTTGGGATAAAATAATGGGAATTCGCTTTAAAAAATTGGGAGTGAAGTAGAAAATACTGGAAATTATCAAGAAAATATTGAGGATAAAGTAAAAAATGTGATGAATATGCACGAAATTATTGGGGATGAATTTTTAAAAAACTTGGAATGAGTTAAAAATATTGGTAATGAAGTAGAAAATACTGGGAATGAGCTTGAACATATTGTGGATAGATAAGAAAATA
>NW_004798668.1:33605-35412 GCF_000002075.1 Aplysia californica | reverse complement strand
AAGATATTGGGGATGAAGTAAAAAATACTTGGAGTGAGCAACAAAATATTGGGGATTCAGTAAAAATTAATCTAAATGAGCTAGAAAGTATTAAAATTTGGGATAATGTAGAAAATACTTGGAACGAGCTAGAACATTTTGAGGATAAAGTAGAAAATATATTAAATGTGCATGAAATTATTGGGGATGAAGTAGAAAAACTGGGAATGAGTTTAAAATATTGGTATTGAAGTAGAAGATACTGGGAATGAGCTTGAACATATTGTGGAAAGATAAGAAAATACTGGGAATGAGTTGGAAAATATTGGGGATGAAGTAGGAAATACTGGGAATGAGCTAGAATTTATTGAGGATAAAGTAGAAAACAGGTTGAATGAGCTAGACATTATTTTGGAGGAAGTAGAAAATACTGGGAATGGGTTACAAAATATCGGGGATGAAGTAGAAAATACTGGGAATGAGCTAAAAAATATTGGGGATGTGGTATATAATACTGGGTAGGAGTTAGAAAATATTACCAATGAGCTAGAAAATACCTAGAATGTGGTATTCACTATTAGGGATTATCTAGAAAATAAAAGACTTGAAGTATAAAATACTGGGAATGAGCTGAAAAATATTGGGGATGAAGTAGAAAATACTGGAAATGAGCTTTAAAATATTGCGGATGTAGAAAATACTGGAAATGAGCTGGAAAAAATTAGGGATGAAGTAGAAAATACTAGGAATGAGCTAGAAAATATTAAGGATCAAGGAGAAAATACTGGAAATGAACTAAAAAATATTGGAGTTGAAGTAGAAAATACTGGGAATAATCTAGAAAATATTGGGGATGAAGTAGAAAATACTGTGAATGAGCTAGAAAATATTTGGGATAAAATATAAAATACTGGGAATGAGCTAGAAAATCTTAAGGATTAAGTAGAAAATTATGAGAATGAAGCAGAAAATATTTGGAATGAGCTAGAAGATATTGGAGACAAAGTAGAAAATAGCGAAATGAGCTGTAAAATTCTTGACTTGAAGAAGAAAATGCTGGGAATATGCTAAAAAATCTTGGGGATGAAATATAAAATACTGGGAATGAGCTAAAAAATATTGGATATAATGTAGAAAATACTTGGGATGAGATAGAAAATATTACCGATGAGCTAGGAAATACCTAAGATGAGGTTAAAAAATATTATGGATGAAAAAAATACGGGGGATGAGCCAAACGATATTAAGTGTGAAGTGCAAAAATACTGGGAATGAGCTAGAAATTATTGGGGATGAAGTAGAAAATACTGGGGATAAGCTAGAAAATATTGGGGATTAAGTAAAAAATACTGGGGATGAGTTAAAAAATATTCGGGATTAAGTAAAAAGTACTTTGACTGATCTAGAAAATATTGGGGATAAAATGGTAAAGAGTGGAAATGACTTATAAAATATTGGTTAATAAGTAGAAAATACTGGGAGTGAGCTGGAAAATATTAGGGATGAAGTAGAAAATACAAGGAATGAGCTAGAAAATATTAAGGATAAAGGAGAAAATACTGGGAATGAACTAGAAAATATTAAAGATTAAGTAGAAAATAATGGGAATGAAGCCAAAAATACTTGGAATGAGCAAGAAGATATTGGGGATGAAGTAAAAAATACTTGGAGTGAGCAACAAAATATTGGGGATTCAGTAAAAATTAATCTAAATGGGCTAGAAAGTATTAAAATTTGGGATAATGTAGAAAGTACTTGGAACGAGCTAGACCATTTTGAGGATAAAGTAGAAAATATATTAAATGTGCATGAAATTATTGGGGATGAA
>NW_004798668.1:31768-33350 GCF_000002075.1 Aplysia californica | reverse complement strand
AATGAGCTAGAAAATACCTAGAATGTGGTATTCACTATTAGGGATTATCTAGAAAATAAAAGACTTGAAGTATAAAATACTGGGAATGAGCTGAAAAATATTGGGGATGAAGTAGAAAATACTGGAAATGAGCTATAAAATATTGCGGATGAAGTAGAAAAAACTGGGAATAAGTTAAAAATATTGGAATTGAAGTAGAAAATACTGGGAATGAGCTTGAACATATTGTGGAAAGATAAGAAAATACTGGGAATGAGTTGGAAAATATTGAGGATGAAGTAGGAAATACTGGGAATGAGCAAGAATTTATTGAGGATAAAGTAGAAAATAGGCTGAATGAGCTAGACAATATTTTGGATAAAGTAGAAAATACTGGGAATGGGTTACAAAATATTGGGGATGAAGTAGAAAATACTGTAAATGAGCTGGAAAAAATTGGGGATGAAGTAGAAAATACTGTGAATGAGCTAGAAAATGGCATAAAATATAAAATACTGGGAATGAGCTAGAAAATATTAAGGATTAGGTAGAAAATAATGAGAATGAAGCAGAAAATACTTGGAATGAGCTAGAAGATATTGGAGAAAAAGTAGAAAATAGCGAAATGAGCTGTAAAATTCTGGACTTGAAGAAAATGCTGGGAATATGCTAAAAAATCTTGGGGATGAAGTAGAAAATACTGGGAATGAGCTAGAATATATTGGATATAATGTAGAAAATACTGGGGATGAGATAGAAAATATTACCAATGAACTAGGAAATACCAAGGATGAGGTTAAAAAATATTATGGATGAAGAAAATACGGGGGATGAGCCAAACGATATTAAGTGTGAAGGGCAAAAATACTGGGAATGAGCTAGAAATTATTGGGAATGAAGCCGACAATACTTGGAATGAGCTAGAAATTATTGGGAATGAAGCCGACAATACTTGGAATGAGCTAGAAGATATTGGGGATGAAGTAAAATATACTTGGAATGAGCTAGAAGATATTGGGGATGAAGTAAAATATACTTGGAGAAAGCAGCAAAATATTGGGGATTAATCTAAATGAGCTAGAAAGTATTTGGGATAGTGTAGAAAATACTGGGAAGGAGCTAGAAAATATTGAGGATAAAGTAAAAAATATATTAAATGTGCATGAAATTATTGGGGATGAAGTAGAAAAAACTGGGAATAAGTTAAAAATATTGGTATTGAAGTAGAAGATACTGGGAACGAGCTTGAACATATTGTGGAAAGTTAAGAAAATACTGGGAATGAGTTGGAAAATATTGCGGATGAAGTAGGAAATACTGGGAATGAGCTAGAATTTATTGAGGATAAAGTAGAAAATATGTTGAATGAGTTAGACAATATTTTGGATGAAGTAGAAAATACTGAGAATGGGTTACAAAATATTGGGGATGAAGTAGAAAATACTGGGAATGAGCTAGAAAATATTGGGGATGTGGTATATAATACTGGGTAGGAGTTAGAAAATATTACCAATGAGCTAGAAAATACCTAGAATGTGGTATTCACTATTAGGGATTATCTAGAAAATAAAAGACTTGAAGTATAAAATACTGGGAATGAGCT
>NW_004798668.1:31185-31668 GCF_000002075.1 Aplysia californica | reverse complement strand
GAAAATACCTAGAATATGGTATTCAATATTAGGGATTGTCTAGAAAATAAAAGACTTGAAGTATAAAATACTGGGAATGAGCTAAAAAATATTGGGGATGAAGTAGAAAATACCGGAAATGAGCTATAAAATTAATATTGCGGATGAAGTAGAAAATACTGGAAATGAGCTGGAAAAAATTAGGGATGAAGTAGAAAATACTAGGAATGAGCTAGAACATATTAAGGATAAAGGAGAAAATACTGGGAATGAACTAAAAAATATTGGAGTTGAAGTAGAAAATACTGGGAATAATCTAGAAAATATTGGGGATGAAGTAGAAAATACTGGGAATGAGCTAGAAAATATTAAAGATTAAGTAGGAAATAATGAGAATGAAGCAGAAACAACTTGGTATGAGCTAGAAGATATTGGGGATGAAGTAAAAAATACTTGGAGTGAGCTACAAAATATTGGGGATTAAGTAAAAATTAATCTCAATGG
>NW_004798668.1:25685-31011 GCF_000002075.1 Aplysia californica | reverse complement strand
GGGATGAGCAAAAATATGTTGAGTGTGAAGGACAAAAATACTGTCAATGAGCTAGAAAATGTTGGGTGTGAAGTAGAAAATACTTGGGATGAACTAGAAAATATTGGGGATGAAGTAGAAAATACTAAGGATGAGTTAGAAAATATTGGGGATTAAGTCAAAAGTACTTGGACTGATCTAGAAAATATTGTGGATAACGTGGTAAAGAGCGGAAATGACCTATACAATATTGGGAATAAAGTAGAAAGTGCTGAAAAATATTAGGGATGAAGTAGAAAGTACTAGGAATGAGCTAGAAAATATTACGGATAAAGGAGAAAATACTGGGAATGAGCTGAAAAATATTTGGGTTGAAGTAGAAAATACTCGGAATAAGCTAGAAAATATTGGGGATAAAGTAGAAAATACTGGGAATGAGCTAGAAAATACTTGGAATGAGCTAGAAGATATTGATCCTGAGTGAGCAACAAAATATTGGTGATTCAGTAAAAATTAATCTAAATGAGCTAGAAAGTATTTGGGATAATGTAGAAAATACTGGGAATGAGCCAGAAAATATTGGAGATAAAGTAGAAAATAGCGAAATGGGCTGTAAAATATTGGACATGAAGTAGAAAATGCTGGGAATATGCTAAAAACTATTGGGGATGAAGTAAAAAATACTGGGAAGGTGCTAGAAAATATTGAGGATAAAATAGAAAATATTTTTTTTAATTTTGGGGATGAAGTACAAAAAACTGGGAATAAGTTAAGAATATTGGTAACGAAGCAGAAAATACTGGGAATGAGCTTGAACATATTTTGGATAGATTTAAAAAATACTCGGATTGAGTTGGAAATTATTGGTGACGAAGTAGGAAATACTGGGAAGGAGCTAGAATTTATTGAGGACAAAGTAAAAAATATTATGAATGAGCTGGACAATATTTTGGATGAAGTAGAAAATACTGGAAATGGGTTACAAAATATTGGGGATATAGTAGAATATACTGGGAATGAGCTAGAAAGTATTGGGTATGTGGTATATAATACTGGGCAGGAGCTAGATAATACCAATGAGCTAGAAAATACTAGAATGTGGCATTCAATATTAGGGATTATCTAGAAAATAAAAAACTTGAAGTATAAAATAGTATGGATGAGATAAAAAAAATATTAAGGATTAAGTAGAAAATATTGAGAATGAAGCAGAAAATACTTGGAACGACCTAGAAGATATTGGGGATGAAGTAGAAAATACTGGAAATGAGCTATAAAATATTCCGGATGAAGTAGAAAATACTGGGAATGAGCTGGAAAATATTAGAGATGAAGTAGAAAATACTATGAATGAGCTAGAAAATATTAGGGACAAAGGAGAAAATACTGGGAATTAATTTAAAAATATTGGGGTTGAAGTAGAAAATACTGGGAATAAGCTAGAAAATATGGGGATGAAGTAGAAAATACTGGGAATGAGCTAGAAAATGTTGGACATGAAGTAAAAAATACTTGGAATGCGCTAGAAAATATTAGGGGTAAAGTAGAAAATACAGGGGATGAGCTAGAAAATATTGGAGATGAAGAAAAAAATACTGGGGATGAGATAGAAAATATTACCGATGAGCTAGGATGTACCTAGGATGAGGTTAAAAAATATTATGGATGAAAAAAATACGGGGGATGAGCCAAACGATATTAAGTGTGATGTACAAAAATACTGGGAATGAGCTAGAAAATATTGGGGATGAAGTAGAAAATACTGGGAATAAGCTAGAAAATATTGGGGATAAAGTAGAAAATACTGGGAATGAGCTAGAAAATATTTGGGATAAAATATTTAAAAATGGGAATGAGCTAGAAAATATTAAAGATTAAGTAGAAAATAATGGGAGTGAAGCAGAAAATACTTGGAATGAGCTAGAAGATATTGGGGATGAAGTAAAAAATACTTGGAGTGAGCTACAAAATATTGGGGATTAAGTAAAAATTAATCTAAATGGGCTAAAAAATATTTGGGATAATGGAGAAAATACTGGGAAGGAGCTAGAAAATATTGGGGATAAAGTAGAAAATAGCAAAATGAGCTGTAAAATATTGGTCATGAAGTAAAAAATGCTGGGAATATGCTAAAGAATATATTGGATATAACGTAGAAAAAACTACTGGGAATGAGCTAGAAAATAGTGGACATGAAGTAAAAAAATACTGGGGATGAGATAGAAAATATTACTGATGAGCTAGGAAATACCTAGGATGAGGTAAAAAAATATTGTGGATCGACTAGAAAATAAAAGACATGAATAAGAAAATACGGGGGTTGAGCTAAAAGATATTAGGTGTGAAGTACAAAAGTACTGTGAATGAGCTAGAAAATATTGGGGATGAAGTAGAAAATACTGGGGAATGAGCTAGAGAATATTAGGGACAAAGTAGAAAATATTGTGAATGAGCTATAAAATATTATATATGAAGTATAAAATACCTGGACTGAGCTAGAAAATATTGGGATTGAAGTAGAAAATATTGGGTATTAGGTAAACAAAATTGGTGATTGAGTAAAAAAAATACTGGGAATGAGCTAGAAAGTATTGGATATAACGTAGAAAATACTGGGAAAGAGCTTGAACATGTGGATAGAGAAGAAAAATCTGGGAATGAGCTAGAAAGTATTAGGGATGAAGTAGTGGCCTAATTACTGGGACCGAGCCAGAAAATAATAGGTATAAAGAAGACAACACTGAGAATGAGCTGGAAAATAATGGGGATACAATATAAAATAGTAGCAATTAGTTAAAAAATATTGGGGATGAAGTAAGAAATACTGGGAATGAGCTAGAATTTATTGAAGATAAAGTAGAAAATATTATGCATGAGCTAGACACTATTGGGGTCGTAGTAGAAAATACTGGACATGGGCTACAAAATATTGGGGATGAAGTAAAAAATACTGGGAATGAGCTAGAAAATATCGGGGATGTGGTATATAATACTGGGCATCAGGTAGAAAATATTACCAAATGAGCTAGAAAATACTTAGATTGTCGTATTCAATATTAGGGATCATCTAGAAAATAAAAGATTTGAAGTATAAAATTTTAATAGTAGGGATGAGCTAAAAAATATTAAGGATTAAAGGGGGAGGGGGGGGGGCTACACCTGAAGGCTATCTCGCTTATTACTGGACCCAATTTTACCACATTTCACACATATAACAAGCATACAAGGAGTCTTTAAATCCACAATCAAATTTGAGAAAAAGTTTCGTTTCCATGGATACGGCGGCCATATTGGATTTTGTTGACATGTCTTACGTAATGAATACCGCACTTATTGCCCAAGGAAATTGAATGCTTTTTTGCAAGCGTGTTCACAAAAATTAGATCTGAACTTGTCTGTTGTTTTTTTCTTAAACGAATCAAAACATTTTTAATGAATTTTTTCCTGAGGTAGCATTCAAGTTTTCAAAAAATCCGTAAAAATCTACCCTCCAGACACCACCAACAAAAATCTATTCCATATATAAAAAATTCAACAGACAAATGTTTAGTATTACATCTTCTATTCATTCTGGGGAAATTTCATGAAGATTGGAAGAAAAAAAATGGTGGAGTTATTGAAAAAAGTATAAAGAAAAGTCGCGTTTTCAGAAAAACGCCGACAAAGAAAAATAAAATACTGACTTTATGAAGAAATGACGGTGACAAACATGCCCGGTATGGGAAAAAATCCGTTTATGTGGGGTTCTTATGTGATGAAATAGTTGTAGGAGAGGCTGAGGAAGCTAAAAATGCCTACAACTCAAATTCCATAATTTTGAGCCGAATATTGACTTTGGGGGTGTAGCCCCCCCCAATAGAAAATATTGAGAATGAAGTAAAAAATACTTGGAACGAGCTATAAGATATTTTGGAGGAAGTATAAAATACTGGGAATGAGCTATAAAATATTGCGGATGAAGTAGAAAATACTGGGAATGAGCTACAAAATATTCGGGATGAAGTAGAAAATACTGGGAATGAGCTATAAGATATTTTGGAAGAAGTAGAAAATACTGGGAATGAGCTAGAAAATAATAAAGATTAAGTAAAAAATAATGGGAATGAAGCAGAAAATACTTGGAATGAGCTAGAAGATATTGGGGATGAAGTTTAAAAAAATATACTTGGAGTGAGCTACAAAATATTGGAGATTAAGTAAAAATTAATCTAAATGAGCTAGAAAATATTTGGGATAATATAGAAAATACTGGAATTGAGCTAGAAAATATAGGAGACAAAGTAGAAAATAGTGGAAATGAGCTGTAAAATATTGGATATGATGTAGGAAATGCTGGGAATAATATGCTAAAAAATATCGGATATAACGTAGAAAATACTACTGGGAATGTGCTAGAAAAAAATGGAGATGAAGTAAAAAATACTGGGGATGGGATAGAAAATATTACCGATGAGCTAGGAAATACATAGGATGAGGTAAAAAAAAATATATTATGGATCGACTAAAAAATAAAAGACATGAAGAAGAAAATACGGGGGATGAGTCAAAAGATATTAGGTGTGAAGTACAAAAATACTGGGAATGAGCTAGAAAATAATGCGGATGAAGTAGAAAATACTGGGAATGAGTTGGAAAATATAGGGATGAAGTAGAAAATACTAAGAATGAGCTAGAAAATATTAGGGATAAAGGGGAACATACTGGGAATGAATTAAAAAATATTGAGGTTGAAGTAGAAAATACTGGGAATAAGCTAGAAAATATTGGGGATGGAGTAGGAAATACTGGGAATGGGCTCGAAAATATTTGGGATAAGATATAAAATACTGGGAATGAGCTAGAAAACATTAAAGATTAAGTAGAAAATAATGGGAATGAAGCAGAAAATACTTGGAATAAGCTAGAAGATATTGGGGATGAAGTAAAAAAAAATACTTGGAGTGAGCAACAAAATATTGGGGTTTAAGTAAAAATTAATCTAAACGAGCTAGAAAGTATTTGGGATAGTGTAGAAAATACTGGGAATGAGCCAGAAAATATTGGAGATAAAGTAGAAAATAGCGAAATGGGCTGTAAAATATTGGACATGAAGTAGGAAATGCTGGGAATAATATGCTAAAAAGTAATGGGGATGAAGTAGAAAATACTGGGAATGAGCTAGAATATATTGGATATAACGTAGAAAATACTACTGGGAATGTGGTAGAGAATATTGGGGATGAAGTAGAAAATACTGGGAATGAGCTAGAATATATTGGATATAACGTAGAAAATACTACTGGGAATGTGGTAGAGAATATTGGGGATGAAGTAGAAAATACTGGGAATGAGCTAGAATATATTGGAT
>NW_004798668.1:17628-24811 GCF_000002075.1 Aplysia californica | reverse complement strand
TCAAACCACAAGCCTGCTCGCAAGCCTCTAGCGCAAGACGTCCGCTGATTTACAAGCCTTCGATTAACCGAGCAGAATCCAGCCCTAGTAGAAAATACAGGGGATGAGCTAGAAAAATTTGGAGATGAAGTAAAAAATATTGGGGATGGGATAGAAAATATTACCGATGAGCTAGGAAATACATAGGATGAGGTAAAAAAAATACTATGGATCGACTAGAAAATAAAAGACATGAAGAAAAAAATACGGGGGATGAGTCAAAGATTTTAGGTGTGAAGTACAAAAATACTGGGAATGAGCAAGAAAATATTGGGGATGAAGTAGAAAATACTGGGAAAGAGCTAGAAAATATTGGGGATGAAGTAGAAAATACTGGGAATGAGCTAGAAAATATTGGGGATGAAGTAGAAAATACTGGGAATGAGCTAGAAAATATTGGGGATGAGGTAGAAAATACTGGGGATGAGTTAGAAAGTATTGGGGATTAAGTAAAAAGTGATGATCTAGAAAATATTGGGGATGAAGTAGATAATGCTGGGAATGAGCTCTAATATATTGTGAATGAGGTAGAAAATAATGAAAATGGGCTAGAAAATATTGGGGATGAAGTAGAAAATTTTGGGAATGAGATATAAAATATTGGGGATGAATTAAAAATAACTTGGTATAAGCTAGACAATATTCTAGAAGAAGTAGAAAATACTGGGTTTCTCCTTGAAAATATTGAGGATGAAGTTGAAAATATTGGGACAGCTAGAAAATATTGGGAATGAGGTATTTAATACTGGGAATGAGCTACAAAATATTACCAATAAGCTAATAAATACATGGAATGTGGTAAAAAATATTAGGGATCAGCTAGAAAACAATAGACAAGAAGTAAAAAATACTCAGGGTGAGCTAAAAAATATTAAAGATTAAGTACAAAATATTGGGAATTAAGTAAAAAATACTTGGAATGAGCTGAATAATAATGGAGATGAAAAAGAAAATACCGGAAATTAGCTACAAAATATTTGGGATTTTAAAGAAAAAAATGTGAATGAGTTTTGTATGAAAATAGAAAATACTTGTAATCAGCTAATAAATATTGGGGATGAAGTTACTGGGAATGAGCTAGAAAATATTGATGATGAAGTAGACAATACTGGGAATTAGCTAAGAAATATAGATGATAGAGTAAAAAGTAGTGGAAATGAGCTAGAAAATGGTGGGGATAAAATAGAAAATATTGTGAATGAAGTAGAAATTGCTGGGGATGAGCTAGAAAATATTAAGGATATAAAGTAGAAAATATTGAGAATAAAGTAGAAAATACATGGAATGAGCTAGAAATCTTGGGATGAAGTAGAAAATACTGGGAATAAGATACAAAATATTGAGGATCAAGTTTTAAAAATTTATGAATAAGCTAGAAAAAAATTTGACGACGTAAAAAAAGTAAAGGAAATGAGCCAGAAAATATTGGGGATGAAGTAGTAGTTACTGGGATCGAGCCCGAAAAATATAGGGATAAAGAAGAAAATACTGGGAATGACCTGGAAATTATTACTGATATAATATAAAATAATGGAAATTAGTTTTAAAATATTGGGGATAAAGTAAAATATACTGGGAATGAGCTAGAAAATATTGAAGATTAAGTAGAAAATATTATGAAAAAGCTACAATATATTGGATATGAAGTAGAAAATACTGGGAATGAGCAAGAAAATATTGGGGATGAAGTAGAAAATACTGGGAATGAGTTATAAAATATTTGGGATGATGTAGAAAATACTGGGAATGAGTTATAAAATATTTGGGATAAAATACAAAATTATGGGAATTAGTTTTAAAAAAATTAGAATGAAGTAAAAAAAAATACTGGGAATGAGCCGGAAAATATTGAGGATAAAGTAGAAAATATTATGAAAGTGCAAGAAATTATTTGCAACGAAGTAAAACAAAAACTGGGAATTAGCTAGAAAATATTGGGGATGAAGTAGAAAATACTGGGAAAAAGCTGGAAAATATTCGGAATGACATATAAAATACTTTAAATGAGCTTGAAAATATTGTCGATAAAGAAGAAAATACTGGGACTGAGCTAGAAAGTATTTGGGATAAAGTAAAAAATGCTTGGAATGAGCTAGAAAATATTGGGGATGACGTAGATAATATTGGGAATGAGCTGTAAAATATTAGGGATAAAGTAGAAAATACTGGGAGTGAGCTAGAAAATATTAGGGGGAAAATACAATATAATGGGAATTCGTTATAAAATATTGGGAATGAAGTAGAAAATACTTGGATTGATCCAGAAAATATTGAGGATATGGTAGAAAATATGATGAATCAAGAAATTATTGGGGAAGAAGTAGAAAAAAAACTGGGAATGAGTTTAAAATATTGTTAATTAAATAGAAAATATTGGGCATGAGCTTGAACATGTGGATAGAGAAGAAAAATCTGGGAATGAGTTAGAAAATATTATGGATGAAGTAGTAATTACAGGGACCGAGCCAGAAAATAATAGGTGTAAAGAAGACAATACTGAGAATGAGCTGGAAAATAATGGGGATACAATATAAAATAGTGGCAATTAGTTAAAAAACATTAGGGATGAAATAAGAAATACTGGGAATGAGCTAAAATTTACTCAGGATAAAGTAGAAAATATTATGAATGAGCTAGACAATATTTTGGATGAAGTAGAAAATACTGGGAATGGGTTACAAAATATTGGGGATGAAGTAGAAAATACTGGAAATGAGCTAGAAAATACTGGGGATGTGGTATATAATACTGGGCATGAGCTAAAACATATTACCAATGAGCTAGAAAATACCTAGAATGTGGTATTCAATATTAAGGATGATCTAAAAAATAAAAAAACTTGAAGTAGAAAATAATGGGAATGAGCTAAAAAATATTAAGGATTAAGTCGAAAATATTGAGAATGAAGAAGAAAATACTTGGAACGACCTAGAAGATATCGGGGATGAAGAAAATAATGCTGGGAATGAGCTACAAAATATTGGGGACAAAATACAATATAATGGTAATTAGTTTTTAAAAATTGGGAATGAAGTAGAAAATACCGGGAATTATCAAAAAAATATTGAGGATAAAGTAGAAAATATGATGAATATGCAAGAAATTTATGGGGATGACGTAGAAAAAACTGGGAATGAGTTTAAAATATTGGTTATGAAGTAGAAAATACTGGGAATGAGCTTGAACATATTGTGGATAAATGAGAAAATACTGGGAATGAGTTGGAAAATATTGGGGATGAAGTAGGAAATACTGGGAATGAGCTAGAATTTATTGAGGATAAAGTAGAAAATATTATGAATGAGCTAGACAATATTTTGGATGATGTAGAAAATACTGGGAATGAGCTAGACAACATTGGGGATGAAGTAGAAAAGACTGGGAATGTGTTACAAAATATTGGGGGTGAAGCAGAAAATACTGGGAATGAGCTAGAAGATATTGGGGACGAAGTAAAAAATACTTGGAGTGAGCTACAAAATATTGGGGAGTAAGTAAAAATCAACCTAAATGAGCTAGAAAATATTTGGGATGATGTAGAAAATACTGGGAATGCGCTAGAAAATATTGGGGATAAAGTAGAAAATACTGGGGATGAGCTAGACAATATTGGAAATGAAGTAAAAAATACTGAAGATCAAACAGAAAATATTAATGGTGAAGTAATAAAAACTTGGGATGAGCTAGAAAATATTACCGATGAGCCAGAAAGTACGTAGGATGAAGTTTAAAATATTATGGATCAGCTAGAAAATAATAGACATAAAGTATAAAATGCGGGGGGTGAGCTAAAAAAATATTAAGTATGAAGTACACAATCCTGGGAATGAACTAGAAAATATTGGGAATGAAGTAGAAAATATTGGGAATGAAGTAGAAAATATTGGGAATGAAGTAGAAAATATTGGGAATGAACTAGAAAATATTGGGAATGAACTAGAAAATAGTGAAAATAGGATAGAAAATATTGGGAATGAAGTAGAAAATACTGGGAATGAGCTAGAGAATATTAGGGATAAAAGTAGACAATATTGGGAATGAGCTATAAAATATTGTATATGAAGTATGAAATACTGGGATTGAGCTAGAAAATATTGGGATTGAAGTAGATAATACTGAGAATTACGTAAAAATATTGATGATTGAGTAAAACAAATTAGTGGAAATGAGCTAGAAAATATTGGGGATGAAGTAGAAAATACTGGGGATGAGCTAGAAAATATAGGGGATTAAGTAAAAAGTACTTGGAATGATCTAGAAAATATTGGGGATAACGTAGGAAAGAGCGGAAATGGCCTATAAAGAATTGGGAATGAAGTAGAAAATACTGTGAATTTTCTAGAAAATATTGGGGATGAAGTATAAAATAAAGGAAATGAACTAGAAATATTGGGAATGAAGCAGTATAATTACTTGGTTCGAGCCAGAAAATAATAGGGATGAAGTAGAAAATACTGGGAATGAGCTGGAAAATGTTGGGGATGAAGTAGAAAATACTGGGAATGAGCTATAAAATATTGGAGATGAAATAAAAGATACTGGGAATGAGCTAATAAATATTGGGGATGAAGTAGAGAATACTAGGTATGAAGTACAAAAATACTGGAAATGAGCTAAAAAATATTGGGGATGAAGTACAAAAATACTGGAAATGAGCTAAAAAATATTGGGGATGAAGTAAAAACTACTGGGAATGAACTAAAAAATATTGAGGATGATGTGTGAAATAAAGGGAATCAGCTAGAAAATATTGGGGATGAAGTAGGAAATAATGGGATCGAGCAAGAAAATAATAAAGATGACGTAGAAAATATGATGACTGATCTAGATAATATTAGAGAGGAAGTAGAAAAAACTGGGAATGAGCGACAAAATAACAGGGATGAGGTATATAACATATACTGGGGATAAGCCAGAAAATATTACCAATGAGCTAGAAAATACTAAGGATAGTATAAAGCATTAAGGATCAGCTAGAAAATAATAGACATGAAGTAGAAAATACTAAGGATAAGCTAGAAAATATTAAGACTTAAATGCAAAATATTGGGAATGAAGTAAAAAATACTGAGAATGAGCTATAAAATATTGGATATGAAGTATAAAATACTGTGAATGAGCCAAACAATATTGGGGATGAAGTAGAAAATATTTGGAATTTGTTGGAAAATATTTGGAATACAGTAGATAATACTGGGAATGAGCTACAGAATATTGGGGATTAAGTAGAAATTACTGGGAATTTGCTAGAAACTATTGCTGATAAAGAAGAAAATAGTGGAAGTGAGCTATAGAATACTGGGAATGAAGTAGAAAATAGTTTGAATGAGATAGAAAATAATGGGAATGAATTAGAAAATCTTTGGAATATGCTAGAAAATATTGGGGATGAAGTAGAAAATACTGGGGATGAGCTAGAAAATATTGTGGATCAAGTAGAAAAAATAATGGGAAAGAGCTAATAAATACATGTATTGGGGATGAAGTAGAAACTTGTGGGAAAGAGTTAGAAAATATTGTGGATAAAGTAGAAAGGACTGGGAATGAGAAAGAAAATATTGATTATGAAGTAGAAAATACTGGGGATGAGCTATAAAATATTCCGGATGAAGTAGAAAATATTGAAAATGAAGTACAAAATACTTGGAATGAGCTTTAAATATTGGGGATGAAGTAGAAAATACTGGGACTGAGATGCAAAATATTGAGGATTAAATTTTTAAAAATAATGGGAATGAGCTAGAAAATATTCTGAACGAAGTATAAAATAAAGGAAATGAGCTAGAAAATGTTCGGGATGAAGTAGTAATTACTGGGATCGAGCCAGAAAATAATAGGGATGAAGTAGAAAATACTAGGAACGAGCAGGAAATTATTGGAACTGACGTATATAATACTGGGGTTGAGCTAAAAAATAGTACGAATGTGCTAGAAAATACCTGGAATGTGGTAAAAGATATTATTGATTATCTAGAAAATAATAGACAAGAAGAAGCTAGAAAATATTAAGGATTTAGTAGAAAATATTGGGAATGAAGTACAAAATACTGGGACTGAGGTATAAAATATTGGGGATGAAGTAGACAGTACAGGGAAATAGCAGAAAATATTGATGATAAAGTAGAAAATAGCGCAAAGGAGCTAGAAAATATTACAGATGAGCTAGAAAATACCTAGGATGAGGTAAAACATATTATGGATCAGCTAGAAAATACCTAGGATGAGGTAAAACATATTATGGATCAGCTAGAAAATAATGGTCTGAAGTATAAAAAAATACGGGGGTGAGCTAAAAATGTATCAGGTGTGAAGTACAAAAATACTGGGAATGATGGAAAATATTGTGTATGAAGTAAAAACTACTGGGAATGAGCTAGAAAGTATTGAGGATGATGTATGAAATATATTAAATAAGCTAGAAAATATTGAGGATGATGTATGAAATATATTAAATAAGCTAGAAAATATTGAGGATGATGTATGAAATATATGGAATAAGCTACAAAATATTGGGGATGATGTATGAAATATATGGAATACGCTAGAAAATATTGGGGATGATGTATGAAATATATGGAATAAGCTAGAAAATATTGGGGATGAGCTAGAAAATATTGAGGATGAAGTAAAAAGTACTGGGATCGAGCGAGAAAATAACAGGGATGAGGCATATGACATATACTGGGGATATCTGGAATGTGGTATAAAATATTAAGGATCAGTTAGAAAACAATAAACATGAAGTAGAAAATACTGGGGATGAGCTAAAAAATATTGGATTTGAAGTATAAAATACTGGGAATGAGTTAGAAAATGTTTGGGTATGAAGTAGAAAATACTGGGAATTAGCTAGAAAATATTGATGATAAAGTAGAAAATTGCGGAAATGAGCTAGAAAATATAGGGAAATGAAGTAGAAAATAAGGGGAATGATATAAATCATATTAAGGATTAAGCTTTAAAAATTGCGGATGAGCTAGAAAATACTTAGGATGAGGTAAAAAATATTATTGTTCAGCTAGAAAATAATTAGGATGAGGTAAAAAATATTATTGATCAGCTAGAAAATAATTAGGATGAGGTAAAAAATATTATTGATCAGCTAGAAAATAATTAGGATGAGGTAAAAAAATATTATTGATCA
>NW_004798668.1:13812-14971 GCF_000002075.1 Aplysia californica | reverse complement strand
CTGGCCTCTCACCTTTGACCCCGCACAGAGCTTAGCTAGGACTGCTGGCCTCTCACATTTGACCCCGCACAGAGCTTAGCTAGGACTGCTGGCCTCTCACCTTTGACCCCGCACAGAGCTTAGCTAGGACTGCTGGCCTCTCACCTTTGACCCCGCACAGAGCTTAGCTAGGACTGCTGACCTCTCACCTTTGACCCTGCACAGAGAATACAGATAGTTCCAATAACAAAAACACTAACAACAACAAAGATAATAATAATAATAGTAATAATATGATTAGGATCATAATTATAGTAGTAACAATTAATGATAATACCGGTAGTAATAACACACACACACGCGCGCGCACACACACACATGACATATGCACTTACACACACACACAAGACATATGCACTTACAGACACATACACACACACACATACAAACAACAACAGCAACAACAACAAGAAGAAGATGACCCCAGCATGTGTCCAGCCCACTATCTAGAGCCTATCTCACAGCGGGAGATAACTGGGCCGGCCAGAGCCAGGGGGTGACACTGAAGGTGGGAGATAGTAGGCCGGGTAGACAGTCACGATACGTAGACAGCCGGGTAGACAGTAGGTAGGTGGCGGGGAGATACCAGTATACAGTCAGTAGGTGCCGCGGAGAGGAGATACAAGACGTAGACGGCCGGATAGACAGACAGTAGTAGACACCACGGAGGTACAAGAAGACTGTCGGGTTGAAAGGATATACAATAAGTAGACAGAGAGTTCGGGTAGAGAGGAGACCTAACAAGACAACAGTGAGATCTGTAGAGAGGATTGAGCGACTTCACCATGGCTCTACTCATCTACGTCATCTGTGCTGTCCTCGTCCACGCTCACTGGTAAGTTGTCCTCAGATCGTAATGATGATGATGATGATGATGTTGATGATGATGATGATGATGATGATGATGATGATGATGATGACCTTTAGCCCGTCAGCCGCGGACAGATCCACTCGACCTTGACCATAATCTATCAGCTGACTGTCACAGTCCCCGGTACAGAGACATGACCAAGTGATAACAGAGCACAGAGGTACTGCTGATAGCCCAGGGTCACTCATACTCAAAGATCATCATCATCATCATCATTATTATTATTATTATTATTATTATTATTATTAG
>NW_004798668.1:11848-13079 GCF_000002075.1 Aplysia californica | reverse complement strand
CCTCCCCCATTGTTGGGCTTGCAGAGAACCAGCCTTCTGAAACAACAGTTTCCACCGGCTCTCGTTTGTTTCTGTTACCTTTTTGGCTAGAAACGTGTCCTAAGAAAAGAGCGTGGGAACGGGCTCTTCCTTCGCTGAGCCCTGGACACATTTTGTCTGGCTGTTAGGTTACTGTTGTTGTCAGCGGTGACTACAGTCACTGGATACACCAGCAAGCCTGTGTGTGTTCACCGCATGAAAATAGAGGCGGAAGATTCTGAAACAGTTGTGAGTGTTTTAACGGATTGTTTGGTTTATTAAGAAACATTCATGTACGTAGGGGGAGGGTAGGGGGAGGGTAGGGGGTGGGGATCGGTGGGGCTCCAGCCCTTTAGCCTTTCACTACACCACGTCACTGCCTACAGAAATGTCCACATGTCCAATTTGAGTTGCACGTGCCGTAAAACTGGTGCCTCTTGCAGCTCGCGGCCGGTGAGGTACGAGGGGTCAGCGAGAGGTCAAGGTTACCGGGAGTTCACGGCATGGAGGGAGCAACATGGCCGACAGTACAGCAGTGGGGAGGAGCTAATGAGGAGGTGGGTATGGCTGTCTGTCTGTCTGCCCCCCCCCCCTTTCTCTCTCTCTATCTATCTATCTATCTATCTGTCTCTCACTCTCTTTGTGTGTGTCTCTCTCTCTATCTCTCACTCCCTCCCTCTCTCTCTCTCTGTCTCTCTATCTATCTATCTATCTCTCACTCCCTCTCTCTCTCTCTCTCTGTATCTCCCACTCTCTGTCTGTCTGTCTGTCTGTCTGTCTCTCTCTCTCTCTCTCTCTCTCCCCCCTCTGTCTCTCACTCTCTATTCAACATTCACACGGCTTCTGAATGGTTTGGTCACGCTTCGAATAAATATGAATAGTGGAGACATTCCTGTAGTCGAATAGACACAGTTCTAGTGTTGTAGTAGAGTCGGATAGACACAGTAGAGTCGAATAGACACAATAGAGTCGAATAGACACAGTAGAGTCGAATAGACACAGTTCTAATGTTGACCCCCCCCCCCCACTCCACTCAATATGTGGGTACTGCTTGGTACACAGCCGTCCCAAACTACTGCTACTACTATTACAACAACTACAACAACTACTACTACTACAACTACAACTAATACTACAACTACTATTACTACTACTACTACTACTACTACTACTACTACTACTACCACTACTACTACTACTACCACTACTACTA
>NW_004798668.1:5919-7605 GCF_000002075.1 Aplysia californica | reverse complement strand
GTGTGTGTGTGTGTGTGTGTGTGTGTGTGTGTGTGTGCAATGGTGGGTGTGCTCCTTGTGAGCCACAAGGGTACAGGTGAGTGTGTGTGTGTGTGTGGGCAATGGTGGGTGTGCTCCTTGTGAGCCACAAGGGTACAGGTGAGTGTGTGTGTGTGGGCAATGGTGGGTGTGTTCCTTGTGAGTGTGTGTGTGTGTGTGTTTGACATGTGACCTGTGACCCATGACCTGTGTGTGACCTATGACCCCCCCAGCCCCCTGTGGTGTGTGTGTGTGTGGGGGGGGGGCTGGCCCTTCAAGCCTTGTGTGACATGTGACCTTTGACCTATGACCCCTGTTGTCTCCCCACAGCGCCCAGTGGTGTGGCCCATCCAGCCCTGTGACCTGTGTGTGTGACCTATGACCTGTGTGTGTGACCTATGACCTGTGTGTGTGCGACCTATGTGTGTGTGCAACCTATGACCCGTGACCTATGACCTGTGTGTGACCTATGACCTGTGTGTTGTGACCTATGACCTGTGTGTGTGACCTATGACCTATGACCCCTGTTGTCTCCCCACAGCTCCCAGTGGTGTGGCGGGGAGTGGCCCATCAAACCCTGTGTCGCCCGCGACAGCTGTGAGGCCAAGTACGACAGGTCAAAGTTCGTGCCGGGCATCAAGGTCAAGGACTTTGTCAACTTTCCCTCGGACGAGTCGGCCCTCGTGGAGAATCTGGTCGAGGTTTGTCTCACACAACAACAGCAATAGCAACAACAACAACAACAGCAACAACAACTATAACAACAGCAACAACAACAACTATACTATAACAACAACATCATAAACAAAAACGACAACGACAACAACAACGACAACAACAACGACAACAACAACAACAACAACAACAACAACAACAATAACAACAACTGCAACAACAACAATAGCAACAACTGCCATCACAACAATAACAACAGCAGGAGCAGCAGCAGCAACAGCAACAACAACGAAAATGATAACAATAACGGTATCGTAATGTATCATAATAATGATAATAGATCTAATAACGGTATCGTAATGTATCATAATAATAATAATCATCATCGTAATAATACAGAGGAATCCTGTTATAACGAGAGGGAGGGGGCCGGTGCAAAACATCCGTTATAGCAGGATTCTCGTTAAAAGGGATCCAGTAATACATTCAAGGGAAATAGTACCGTAGGCCGAATCTATGAGTCTGGTTTTCTGTTCGTTTCTTTTTGTAATCTCCCCTAATGATGATTTGGTTCAACATGATCTGTAGGTCTTACTTGATCAACAATTGAATAATGTTTCTTTCTCTAGCGCTAGCGATGTTGACAGCTAGGTGTCGGCGATCAGAAATAAAGTTCTCTAGGCTAACTCGACCGCTGTATTGTCCCCCACCCCACCCCACCCTGAGGTGCGTTCAATCTGCTTGTGAATGTCATACATACATTCACTCCATCCATCACTGCACTGTGACCTCTCCATCCCCGCATGTCATACATTCACTCCATCCATCACTGCACTGTGACCTCTCCATCCATCACTGCACTGTGACTTCTCCATCCCCGCATGTCATACATTCACTCCATCCATCACTGCACTGTGACCTCTCCATCCATCACTGCACTGTGACTTCTCCATCCCCGCATGTCATACATTCACTCCATCCATCACTGCACTG
>NW_004798668.1:0-912 GCF_000002075.1 Aplysia californica | reverse complement strand
GGGGTAGCCATGTACATCTGTCATTGACTGGTGTGTTGAGGAAAGGAGGGGTGCGGGTAGCCTCGTGCAATGTTCTCCACATCTCTCCTTCTGTCATTCCTGATGTGTTGAGGAAAGGAAGGGTTGTCCGTGTAATGTTCGCCACGTCTCTCCTTCTGTCTATCCACGCACCACTCAGCACGCCACAACAAGGCAACACTTCCGGTCAACTCGGGAGTTTGTTCGATTGTTTGTTTGAAAGCCCCGATGAAATGTTGAAAACTTGTATGAACTAATGCAGACCTTTGTGGATTCCTTGCTCCTTGTTCAAAGATGGAATAAATTCTAGAATATTGACTGGTGGAGAAGATTGTTAATGGTTGGTCTGTTCTATTTATACATTAATTTGTACAATTTTGATGTGAAAGGGAAAGATGGTGAGTGAGACACAGACACAGACACACACACAGACACACACGCAAACACACACGCAAACATACACACACACACACACACACACACAGACACACACACACACACGCAAACACACACACATACACACACCCACACATACACTATACACATTGACATACCCTCACGCTCACAAGATTTCGTTCGTAGCCCTGGGCAAGGTGTTCCCAAATGCCAGATCCACAGATAGCCCGTGTCAGGGGATCGGAGTCGGAATCTTTCCCGTGGAGATTGTCACCGGATGGCTGGGAGTTTGGCTGGGAGTTTGGCTGGGAGTTTGGCTGGGAGTTTGGCTGGGAGTTTGGCTGGGAGTTTGGCTGGGAGTTTGGCTGGGAGTTTGGCTGGGAGTTTGCTGTCAGAATTTTGTTTTGGGAACAAAAACCAAACACATGTTTTTTCTGCACTCAGCAAAAGAGAACGGCCCAGTAGCACACATTTCTCCTTCTCTCCTCCCCTCTCTCC
>NW_004798667.1:97659-98585 GCF_000002075.1 Aplysia californica | reverse complement strand
GAGGGAGAAGGGAAGAGGGAGGGAGAGACAGACAGACAGACAGACAGACAGACAGACAGACAGACAGACAGACAGACAGACAGACAGAGAGAGAGGGAGAGAGAGATGGGGGAGAAGAGACTTTTTCGGGGAAACGCTTTGTAGGATCTTTTAACATTCTAAAACGTAAGTGTTTTTACAGCACCATCGATACAATTTAGATTATGCCACTGAGGAATAAATAAACTCGAGTCTCCTGAGTGCGAGGTTAAACCCTACATCACAGACGTTGGTCAGCTGCAGAATATTTATAGTCTATAAGTATCTATAAGCAAAATCCCCCACTTCTCCCAACGTATCTGTATCTCTTTATTCAATATATTTGTGTCTAATTTGTTTGTTCTTTTTTAAGTTCTAGTAAACGATTTACAATACGTGCAACACATGTAAGTCATATAGGTGCCGAGGACTAGGGGTTTTACGAGAAAGTAACACTAACATACAAAGAAAAAGAGGAAGGATAAGGACGAAAGATGTCTGATAGGAAAGAAGGAACAAACAACACCCGAGCATCTGCCAACCACCCACGCTCTAATTTGTTTCCATAACCTTGGGAAATGGAGGCGCCGGGGGTGGGGGTGGATGAGAGTAACGGAAAAAAAACATTTAGGGTGAGACAAAAGCAGTTTCTGCGACACTAGATTAGACACAAGGCCTTGAACATCCTGCTTTCACTGGAAAAAACAGAAGGCAAACGAGGCAGGGTTAGACCTTAAGAAACCTATTTGCAAAACCTTAACAGATGGGTGACGAGAAAAGACTGTGATTATATAACACGACACACACACGGACACAATACACATACACTCATGTATTCGTACACACTTACACACATATACACACACATGGACACAATACATATACACTCACGTACACACACACACACA
>NW_004798667.1:91745-95530 GCF_000002075.1 Aplysia californica | reverse complement strand
AACTACCCCCATCCCCCCAAGAAAAAACAGTCCACCCCCTCCCCCTCTCTTCCTCTCTCAATAAAAAAATCCCACGATCTCTGAACACACCATATTAGCATTCATCTGAAACGAAGATTTTTTTTAACGCCATAGCTCATTAACCCCTCGATTAAGTGGCGTTGTCACTGCAAGCATACATCAACATCTTCGTGCCAAATACCTCATCAGAAGAAATAGATGTAGTTCCTCAGTTTCATTTTAGCAAGAGTTTTACAGTACTTTCAAATCAAATAGATCGTATTATACGTGTCGAAGATTTGAGGTTTAACTAGAAAGTAATGTATAACACGAAAAGTTGTTTTTTGTTTTAGTAGAGGTTTTACGGTGCTCGCAACGGCATAAGGTCATATGAGGGCAAGAACATTAGAGGTGTTACAAGAGAGTAACATAATATGTAAAAAAGAAGGAGGGGAGATAAGGAAGATGGGTGTTTGATAGGAAAGAAGAAGCCAACCACAAAAGAAAAGTGGAGGAGAGATATGGAAGAAAAGCGTTTGATACGAGAAAAGGAGCAAGCCACAATAGACCACCCACCAATTACTGTCCACTGACAATGGTGCAATATAAGTGAAAAAAATAATTATGCTCTCGTACTTCCTGTACGAAATTATGAGCAAGCGGTCATTGCCCCCAATCAAAAGAGAAAACTAGTTTAAAAAACAAACAAACAAAATAAAAACCAAAAGAAACAACAACAACAACAACAACAACAACAACAAGAGACTAATGAACAAACAACCAGAAGTGACGAGTGCGACTTTCGTCACCATGTGTTTGCTGAGCGATGGCATGTGTGAACAAATTTATATTTGTGTGTGTTTACAAGCGCATATCTATTGATTCTGTGCGCAAGTGAGCAGGGATAGGTGCGCAGGTTTTTCTGCTTATAGGCTTATAGGTTAGAACAACGTGTGAGCGTATGCTTGTGTATGTGTGGGCAGGAGGTGGGGGGGTGTATGTGTATGTGTGTGCGCGCGTGCGTGCGCGTGTGGAGGTGTGAAAAGAGAGACAGACAGAAAGACAGACAGACAGAGACGGAAAAAAGATGGAAAGACATACAGCCAAGCTGACAGACCAAAGCCCGCGAAGAAAGACACATACACATACTGTTCTGTAATGAATGACAGACAACAGCCATTGAAAAGAATGAGGCAGGCAGACAACAGATAGATAAACCAGCTGACAGACAAACAGAAAGATAAACAGACAGACTGGCAGACAGACCAGGAGACAGACCGACAGACAGTAAATTGAGCAAATATACATGATTAAAACAAAGGTAAACAGATACACAGTGAATAAGACACAGACAGACAGACAGACAGACAGACAGACAGACAGACAGACAGACAGACAGACAGTTGTGAGTACTCACCCTGTATATGCTGTATCTGATCCCCTAGCCTCACAGAGAAAGTCTCGCCCGGGTTGACGTGCACGTGCACCACGTGCTGGCCGCCCGTGGGGCTCGAACCCCCGCCCTCCCCGGGACTGTCCCCGCGAGAGTGCGTGCCCGAGCCGCCAGAGTGGCTGGCGTTGGAGCTCGGGTAGCTCCCGGGTGGCGAGGCGCAGTGCCCAGGCGAGGCCGGGACGCAGCCCGCGGGCAGACCGCTAGCGCTGGTGCCTAGGTAGTAGCCAGGGGTGCCACTGTGGTGATGGTGGTGCTGGTGCGGGCCCAGGACAGCGGCTTGTTGCTGCTGCTGCTGTTGCTGTTGTTGTTGCGCGGAGGAGGAAGTGGAGGAGGAGGAGGTCGGAGACGGATAGTGGCCGCTGTTGGCCGGTGGTGCTGGTGCGGGGGCAGCGTGCCCGCCTCCTATACCGGGGGGTGAGGATACGCGGTTCGGGGGTACAGCGGCGCAGAGGGGAGGGGGAGGAGGACTCGGGGGTCCAGAGAGCGGAGGAGGTGGGGAGGAGGAGGAGGTTGGCGGCAGCTCGGAGGTTGAGGATGAGGAGGGGGCGAGGCCGTTGGTTTTGGCGTGTTCTTGTTCTTGTAGTTGCTGATTGTGGGAATGATGATGCTGGTGGTGTTGGTGGTGGTGGTGCAGCGGTTGAAGAGGAGGAGGATGTTGTTGGTGTTGGTGTTGTTGTTGTTGTTGTTGCTGGTGGTTGAGGTAGCCTCCGTCAGCAACATCCTCGGCCTCGTCGGCTCCCCCGTCCTCAGCTGCAGGAAGCGCAGCGGCGGCGGTGGTGGGGGTGGTGGTGGCAGCTGTGTTGTGGAGGTGGGCGTGGGAGTGGGCGTGGTCGGTGGGCTCGACCTCCTCCATGATGCCACCATTCCTCAGGTCGGAGAAGCCAGCGGGACTGTCGTGGCCGTTCTCTTCTACTTCTGCCAGCGACGACGACACCGCGCTGGGGGACAACGCCACCCCATTGTTGTTGTTGTTGTTGCTGTTGTTGTTATTGGAATAAGAGACGTTGGTATTGTTGTTGCTGCTACTAGTGCAAGACACGTCGACGTCGTTGCTGTAGCTCAGGTCATTACCCTCCTGGTCCTCCGTCTCCTTGAGGAGAAGGTTGGAGGTGAAGGCGGCAGCACTGGTGTTGAGACCGCTGCCGCTGGTGGTCTGCGCACACTCCGTGCCGCCGTTGGTTGTTGCGCCGCTGTTACTGCTGCTGCTACTCCCGTTGCAGTTACTCTTAGACAAGGACGAAGAGGAGGAAGAGGAAGAGGAGGAGGAGGGGGTGATGGTGTTGCTGAGCTGCTGCTTGGAGTCTAGAACCTCGTCCATGGCGCTGGTCTGATCGGATGCCCTTGGTGAGCTGGATGACGATGACTGTTGATGGAGGAGTCTTCTGAAACACACACATACAATAACGTAATAGTCAAATGTAAAGTATTTTTTAAAATTTAGTACGAGTTTTATAGCACTTGCAACACAATAAGGTCATATAAGTGCCGAAGATTAGAGGTGTTACAAGAGAGTTACAAACATTAAAAGAGAAGAGAGATAAGGACGATAGATTTTTTTGATTTTTTTTTGGGAGGGGGGGGGTTAATACGAGTTTTATGGCCCTAGCAACACAATAAGGTCGTATAAGTGTCGAATATTAGAGGTGTTACAAGAGTGTAACAAACATTAAAAGGGAAGCGAGATTAGGACGATAGATCTTTTTTTATAACAAAGGAGCAAACCACACCAAAGCACACGCCAAACACCATCAAACATATAGTATTGTGTGCGTAAAGAAAAGCACATGGACACAATTACAGTCATTTAGTGCAGAGAAGAAGTAAAGCTTTTAAGTTTAGTTTTAGTAAGTTTTTACGGCGATTGCAACTGCATAAAAATAAAGTAGATAGACGGGAAATACATGTATTAACAAATTAAAGTAAGACCTGCCAATAGCGCCCTCACTCCACCTGCATCAAAGGAAACGGTGTTTTTTACTCCCCAAATCATTCAGAAGGCGGGTTTCGACAATATTCTGTTAGGAGCAACCCAGGCTGAGACGAATAAAAACCTACCCGCAACACCAGATAGACAGACCACGTTGAGGAAATGAACGAGAACAATTCAAACTTCCCAAAAAGACAGGGGTTCGCTTTGCAACCAAAGCCACGAAAACAGGTTTTGTTTTTGGCGGGTGTTTTTATTCCCAACAAGTTAGTAAGGTCAAAACTCTTCCAAAAGCAAAAACAAAAACAAAAAAAAAAACACAAACAGGTTTTTCTTCTATCTCGAATACCAACCACACGGTTTTCAACTCTTCAACACATTAAAACCCAATGTGTTTGTGTGTGG
>NW_004798667.1:88602-89926 GCF_000002075.1 Aplysia californica | reverse complement strand
TCAGTAGCACCGCTCCCGGGAAGGGGGGGGGGTGGAACAAACCTATCAGCCGGAAAATGTACTTAGTTTGAAAAGAACGGAAGCCCATATGGCCAGTCACAATAACGGCTATTATTATTATAACGGCTATTTTGTGATCTCCAACCAATGACTTGGTATATGTCAGAGAATAGAGAAGCACACCGACACGATAAAGGCTACAATATGGTGTTCGGGAAGAAGTAGACAGACGGAAACGGTGGAGGGAAAGTAAAAGTATTATTTTGTAGGTAGGACCTACCTACAAGCAACGGTGCCTTCCAACCATCCACGATTTACTTACATAGGGCATAACTTGTTCACAGAGTAGACCCACTGAAAGAGCAACAGTCTATAATAAGCAGCTTCTTGGAAAACGGCCCAGACGCATGCGCATCTGAATGGGAGTGTTTTGTTTTGGGTTTCACGTCACTGCATTGTTTACGGTTGTTGTTGTTCGTTTTGTTTTGGTTTTTTTGTGTGTTTTTTTTGTGGCTAGTCTAATACCGGGTGCCCATCGGCACGATCGGGTCGGGTCGGGTCGGTTTGCTAGCTAGATTGAGGACGCAAAGCGTAGTTTGTTTTCAGGCGACGAGTCGGGCGATCGACCCGACCCGACCTGACCCGACCCTATCCGCAATGTCACCCGGTATAAGGGCTTCCTGACATGAAGGAGGAACATTTAATTTTATTATAGAGTTTTACAGGACTTGCAAAACAAGTAGGTCAAATATAAGTGCCACAGATAAGAGGTGTTACAACAGAGTAACGTAATACAAAGATAGGAGTATGTGTTTATGTTTTGGGGTGTGGGGAAAGGATGGGCTGAGGTGCTGTTTTATTTTAGTAAGAGTTTTACGGTGCTTGAAACACAAAAAGGCTATAGTCTTATTTAAACCCGAAGAAAAGAAGTGTTACTAAAAGAAACGTACAAAGTAACGAAGGAGAGATAAGGATGGGCGCTCAAATGACTTTATGCAGTTGCAAGCGCCGTAAAACTCTTACCAAACACGACAAGGGCGAACGATATAATATTACGATTGATAGGAGAAAAAAGGGAGGGAACCACACCAGAGCACCCGCCAACCATCCAGAATGGAAGAGTATTCGCTGGTGTTTTTCATGGATATATATGAAAACACGCAAGAAATAAAACTGGAGGATCGGAGGTGTGTCTGACCGTTTTGTGTAAACAGGGGAAGGCGACACTGCTATTTGTACGGTGTCTTGTGTGTGTGTGTGTGTGTGTGTGTGTGTGTGTGTGTCTGTGTGTGTGTGTGTGTGTGTTTGTGTGTGTGTGTGTCTG
>NW_004798667.1:86949-88482 GCF_000002075.1 Aplysia californica | reverse complement strand
GTCTGTCTGTCTGTCTGTCTGTCTGTCTGTCTGTCTGTCTGTCTGTCTGTCTGTCAAGGCCAACTGAGAGGAAAACAACGTCCCAGAAAGACAGACGGAGGTACTCGATAAAAAAAAAAAAACAACAACCCTCCTCAGACTGGAATCGAACTCACGTGTTCGGTGAGAGACGCCAATCCGAGTAACTGATACACCACCGACGTTGCTCTGTTCTGTTGTCCTCTTTTCTAAGCTACTGTTGTTCTTCAGAGTTTTCGATATGAAATTATATATTTACTTATTTATTCATTTACATATCATTTTTATTCCACAAAAAATAAAGCGAACCCAACATCATATTATAGAAGTGAATGTCGGCAAAATGGCACAAGTACAATTTATGTTTAGTTTAAATACAGTTTAACGGCACTTGAAACACAAATAGTTCAAATAAGAAATAAGTTCCGAAGATCAGAGGTGTTATAAGAGAGTAACATACAAAGAAAAGGACAACAGGTATTTGAAAGGAAAGAAGCAGCAAACCACTTTATACCAGAGCACTAGCCAACCGCCCAAGTCATCGTACAAAGCTGCCATATGGCAACAATCAATCCTAAGTAGCCTGCTACAGTGCTCACCGACGACACGGCAAACACACGCACGTACAATATGTATTAATCACGCATTAATTGTCACAATTCACACACCGACACCACACGATACACGCATGCACGCGCACGCATACGCGCACGCATACGCGCACGCACACGCACACACACACACAGGCACACACACACACACACACACACACACACACACACACACAAACACGCACGCGCGCGCGCACGCACGTATTCCCAGAGTACTAACCAGTAACCACAATCCTCACACGGAATCATAAACAAACGCACACACACGCGCGCACGCACACACGCACGAACGCACGCATGTCATGCACGTAGTATTACCCAGGCATTTCCCACTCGGACCAGCATCAAGAAAACAATCAATTCCACGAAAAAACCCAACGACGGGGGGAAAATTCGGAAAAATTCCGGAGTTTGTCGAACAGCTCCTGCCGATAAAACACGAACGAACAGACCGACGACAACTAGCTAGCCTCCTTCTGTCGAATCCTGCCAGCTGTTGCGACGGAGGTGGTGATAGTGGTGGTGGTGGTGGTGGTGGTGGTGGTGGTGGTGTAGTAAGTAGTGTGTCGACGTAGTAGTTCCACAGGTGGTATAATCCGTGATTTCAGTCAGGCCGGAGAGAATAGAATTTTATGCGAGTTCGTGTACATATATTTGTCTGTTGTGCTTTGTTCCCGGGGACGTACGGTGGGCGGCGGCTGTTTATTTAGCCTCTCATTCACGTCGCTATCCCGAGAGTCCTCGCGGCCGATCGGGAGCGCGGCTCGCTTAATAATGCATCCACGAGACGTCACAATGAAGGCAGGCCAGGAAAAATCAAAGTCAGCCCAATCAATAGTCTCTCTCTCTCTCTCTCTCTCTCTCTCTCTCTCTCTCTCTCTCTCTCTCTCTCTCTCTCTGTCTC
>NW_004798667.1:85642-86849 GCF_000002075.1 Aplysia californica | reverse complement strand
ATCTATCTATCTATCTATCTATCTATCTATCTATCTATCTATCTATCTATCTATCTATCTATCTATCTATCTATCTATCTATCTATCTATCTATATTATATGATCTCTCTGATCTATCATTACATCCACATCTCACCCTCTCACATCACAATAGTGTTTCCTAGTATTATCGACCGAAGAGGTATGAAGATACACGAAGTCTCCCTACACACAAGATCGATAGTTTAACATAGCGAGCGGAGTCAAGTAATAGCGACGCCCTACATTTCCACAATACGGGCAGGCAATAGAAAACTAAGGGTAGAGGGCGAAGAAAGAGAAAGGGAGGAGGAGGAGAGAAAAAGGTTGGGAGGGAAGAGAAAAGGGAGAGGGAGAAGAAGAAAAGGAGAGGGAAGGGAGCAGAGGAAAAAGAGACGGAGGAGTGAGGAGAGGAAAATGAGAGGGAATGGGGAGAGAGGAAAAGGAAAGGAGATGAAAAATGAGGGGGAGGGAGAGAGGGAGAAAGACGACAGAAGCAATTGGAGGGAGGGGAAGGGAAAGGAGGAAAGAAGAGAAAAAAAGAATGTGAGCCAGAGAGAGAGAGGGGGGGGGAGAGAGAAAGAGAGAGACAGACAGACAGACAGACAGAAAGACAGAGAAAGAAACAGAGAGAGAGAGAGAGAGAAACAGAGAGAGAGAGAGAGAGAGAGAGAGAGAGAGAGAGAGAGAGAGAGAAGGGGGGGGCGGTACTTGCAACAACAATAGGTGGTGTTGCAGTAAGCAGTAGAAGTGGTCGTACAATGTACAAAGTGCCAAAGATTAGAATGATTCTTGGAGAGCAACATACAAATAAAAGGAGGAGACATAATGAAGATAGATGTTTAATAGGAAATAAAAAGCAAACCACATCGACCTATGAGAGTGAGGGGGAGGGGCGGACTGCATTAGTCGCAGAAACTTGCAGAGACAATGAGTGTTTTTGTTTTTATTCTTTTGCCTGTTTTGTTTTCAATGTAGGCGTTTTTACGCCACCGTCCACATAATTTTGATCATCAACTAAAAATCAGTGCAATAAAGGTGAGGAAGGCGAGGAGGTGTGTGTGGGCGGGCGATAGGAGGCGGAAGATGGAAGTAGATTTTGCATGGAATGGGTGTGGGGGAGGGGCTGGAGGGAACAAAAGAGCAGAGGGAAAACCCAAAAGATGAATTAGAAGAATTATCGGGGGTG
>NW_004798667.1:84178-85144 GCF_000002075.1 Aplysia californica | reverse complement strand
GAGTCAATCTTACAAACGGCATCGACCAACCACCCTGCAAGGCAGTTTTTAAAAGGAAAAACACACTTTTTTGCTTTTTAGTTTTAGTAAGAGTTTTACGGCGCTTGCAACACAATAAGGTCATACAAGTGCCGAAAATTAGAGGTGTAACAGGAGAGTAACAAACACAAAAAAGAAGGCGGGGAGATAGAGACGATAGATTTTTTATAGGGAAGAAGGAGCAAACCACACCAGAGCACCCGCCAACCACCCACATTTTTTCACTTTTAAAAATCCCACGACATTCGGGTGGGCTTCAAACCCAGGCCACCTAAACAACGATACAAGCCGGTGTCTGCTCACCACATCACGTTTATACCCACTCAGCGTCACATATCCTAGGAAAAGTACTGAATTTATCACAAGGTTCGATTTATTAATCAGCTCTTCAGATGCACTAAGCCCCCCAAAAATTATGTCTATTGCTTTATTTATACATTTACTTGTTTTCTTTCTTTCTTTATGTATTTAGGCATTTACTCATGTATTTATTCATTTATTCATGTATTTATGTCTTCATCTGCTCATTTAATTCCATGTATTTATGTATTTCATTTATGAATTCATTTAATCATCTATTCATTTTTTTTATTTATCTATTTGCAGTTTATATTAATCTGTGGTATCAGTTGCACAAGTTCAAGAAATATTAAGTCAAAGCTATAAATCTGAATGTAAAAAAGGGCAAGAAAAGGTTCATAATGTAGATACAATTGATAAAATAATAAAACGTGGTGTTTTTCCTTCCCTCTCTCCTAAAGAAGTCTAATTTCTGGGCTAAGACAATTTTTAAAACTTTCCGACAGTATCTTTTATTGCTTTCCACGGGGAAAAAAATTAAGTCTGCTCACACCAGCGTCGGCGACACAAGGTATATATGGGAAACATGATCTCTCTCTCTCTCTCTCTCTCTCTCTCTCTCTCTCT
>NW_004798667.1:78572-81779 GCF_000002075.1 Aplysia californica | reverse complement strand
CAAAGAGAGAGAGAGAGAGAGAGAGAGAGAGAGAGAGAGATTAAAAGGCTATTTTTCAGAGCAGCCTCATTACATAATCCCCCTTCTCAACCCACCCCCGCGTCACAAATAATATGGAACTGTACACTCTACATTTTTTTTAAAAATACTAACTGGACCACCCAGCAATACCTCCAACCATCCGCTCTTACTCGGAAAAAAAACATTGGAAAAAAAAGACTGAGCAGACATAATCACAGAACAAACAAGGCAGGGGCAACATTTAAGCGTGAGAAGGACACCCTCCAGCCACTCCCAGACGCACGGAGCGTGGTGGGAACATGTGTACCGACTTAGCATGTTCGGCATGAGCAGTTCACAGACAGACCAAAAAAACCCCCAAAAAAACACAAAAAACAAGAACCAAAACAAAACCACACACGTGCGTTAGGGCAAAGGGTGCAGACAGCAGTCGGTGTGTGAGTGAGCACAGGAGAAGCATGGTTGGGGTTACTGTTGTTGTTGTTGTTTTTCTTGTGTTATTATTGTTGTTGTTATTATTGCTGTTGCTATCGTTGATGATGGTTTTGTTGTTATTGTTGTTGTTGTTGTTGTTGTTGTTGTTGTTGTTGTTGTTGTTGTTGTTGTTGTTGTTGTCGTCGTTATCATTATTGTTGTTGCTGGTTTCATAACTTGTTGACGTTACTGCTTTTGTTGATGTTAGTGGTCTTGCTGTTGCTGTTGTTGTTACTGTTGTTGCTGTCTTTGTTGGTATTATCGCCGTCGCTATTGTTGGTGTTGTCGCCGTTGTTAGTGTTGTTATTGCAGTCCTTGATATTGTTGTTGTTGCTGCTGTTGTTGTTGCTGCTGCTGCTGCTGCTGTTACAGTGGTTGTGGTGGCGATAATGTTATCGTTGCTTCAACGTTCTGGCTCATGGGATAATTTTGCTAAAATCTCACGGTACTTTTTCATTAACAAAGAGAAAACATTGCTTACTTATGGTATCCAACTATTTTGTTCTGACCAATTAAAACAAATTAACACACGTTATGTGTCAAAACTGGGAATGGATTGGTGAATTGCCAAACGTTAGTTCCCAAAAGCCATGTCGCTATAAGATGAACGATCTCAGAGTCCGGGACGCTGACCCCTGTAGAGCTAGTCTTTGTTTTGCTTTGTTTTGTTTTGAGTAAAGAAAAGCACGTTGACACAAAAACGGTAATTAAGTGCAAAGAAAAAGCAAGGCTGACAGAAACGTACCCCCCCTCCCTTCCCCCCCCGCCTTCCACCTCCCCGAGAGAAATGAAAGTGAAGAAACAGGACCTACCAATCGCCAATCGCGCCCTCCAACCACCCATCGCAGTGCGAGTCGGTATAAGATCGACGCACTTTTCAACTCCATCCGAGGTCAAACTCGAACGTGCTTGATCCATTTCAGACCTTGGACATTTGATACGTGTGTATCGGCTAGTGCGAGTTCTCCCGATCGGATCACATTACGATCAAACACATAAAACAAATCGAGCACGTCTGTTGTTTGGTTTCGAATGAGTTTCTGTAAAACTTGTTAGACACAATGTTTTAATTTAAGTAAGAGTTTTACCGCACTTGCAACACACATATTATTAAGTCATTCAAGTGATGAAGACTTAGATTGAAGGTCTAACTAGAGAGTGATGTACAAGAAAAAAAGGAGGAGAAATAAGGACAACGGGTGTCTGAAAGGAAAAAATGAGCAAACCACACCAGAGCACCGGCAAACCGCGCACTTCAGACACTAAGCGGTCGTTTCGAAGACGGGTAATGGGGAAAGTGGGGGTTGGGTAGGGGTGGTGTGTTGAAGTTGTATATGGGTTGGGGTGAGGTGGGTATGGGTGATGTGGGGTGGGGTGGTGGGTTGGTTGAGGGATGGTTGGTATGGGTTGGGTATGGGTGTAAGGGAGTGGGAAGGGGGGTCCAAAGTTCACTTCACTGGACTGCCCCCATGAAGCCCATTATATCCGAAAAGAGCCTTTAAAAAACTCTTCAAAATGTACACCCCATTGTGGAGAGGGGGATGGGGGTGGGGATAGTGGGGGCCGATGTGCACTCCACTGGACCACCCCATCATGAATACCAGCATGTCTAAAGAGAGAGGGATAGGTGCGTTCGTTCAGTCGACAAACTCTCCCCTCATGCTATCCCAGATAACACGATGGTACCATGCAGTCCACGGGGGGCGCCTGGCTGGTTACTGGGAGAGGTCGTGGCAGGGTCATTTGGTACTGTATGAATTTGAGTCTGATTACAGAGAAGCATATCTGGACGTAACAGGCCATTTAGTACAGGAATCAGTTTCAGTATTAGTCACAGAGTTTTGCAGCATTAGCAACAAAAACTGTTCATATAAGTGCAATAGATTAGAGGTGTCACAAAAGAGAGTAACATAACAAGATATGTCACTAGAAAGTAAACAAAGACAAGAAGGAGGAGAGATAAGGACGATTAATATTCGATACGAAAGAAGCAGCAAAATACCAGAAGAACGCCCGCATATCTCCCAGTAAATATTGGATAGGTTCGCCAAAACAAATATCAAGGGTGATCACGTAAGCCAGGTCTTTTTCAGAGGTCGGTATCGGTACAGAAACACATGCAAACAAAAATATCATAGTGCAGGGAAAAACAGACGACCTCCCCCCCCCCAACACCCTCTTTTCCCCTTAAGAACAATAAATACATGAGAAGATAACGAAACACAAGTAGCTTTTAAAAAAATTCGTTTAAGAAAAGAGATACAAGCTGACACAATAATAGCCAGTTAGTGCTAGGAAAAAGTAAAAGGGACAGAAACAACAGGGGGACAGAAAGAAAAAAAAGACTTACCATTGTCGAACCGCCCCTACCCCAAAACCACCAAAATAAACAAACAACTGTAACCAATTAATGCATAAACAACAAAGAAATAAAAAAAAAAAAAAACCAATAAACCAATATATCAATCAACCAATCAATCAAAACAAGAATTTAAAACACGTTCAGGAAAGGCAGTGGAGTAAATACCTGTGACTTTCAACGTTTCCATTCATCCTTGCGACGAGCCTCGGACCACCCCACAGCGCGCGATCGAGTGTCCTTGTTTTAACCGGACAAGAAATTGTGATGACCCATCAAAAAACGTGAGTGTGTGTCTGCCGCCCGTGTCGTGCCACAGATGGGCCGCATCTCCACACACACACACACACACA
>NW_004798667.1:71256-73519 GCF_000002075.1 Aplysia californica | reverse complement strand
TTTACACACACACACACACACACACACACACACACACATACACACACAAGCAATAATATAATAGTGTGCGCCCCATCGCCCCTCAAGCGCATGTCAAGAGCGCAACAAGAAGTCAATACTGAACACAACACAAAATATACTCTACCGCGGTGCAATGGAGAAGCTAAACTATCGTAACTCCAGGTTTTGTTGAAAATGACTGTTGCACATTAAATTCCAAGGCAGTGGGAGGGGGCTCTGTTAGATCCGTTAGAATACGGATCAGATGGCCCCGGTTCTAATCTTAAACTGGGCGTTCTTGAATTCAGGTCGTTTTGAGTTTGAGGAGCCATTGGGCCCGATCCTATCGGAGACGGCCCTTAAGTAAACTCGGATGTATTGGGTTGATAGGGGCGCCATACGCCTATACAAGAGCAGTAGAATCCTCAGAGTCGTGAGATTATTAACAATGGACAATTGTCAAACTCATACACTAGTATCTATTGTGGGGAAAAATCGGTATTTCTTCCTCCTGCAAAATTCCAAAGAAAAAAACCCCGATATACGACAGTTGCGCTTCTAACCAGAGATACTTCAGCCCCAAGGTACCTGGAAAAAAACGTCAAGATTTTTTAACGGCTGTATTGATTTCTTACACTCGTCTCGCCCATATACTTCTTGTGTCAAAAACAGGGCTACATTCGAAATAGTAGTGGTAAAGCTACGCAAGTGACTGATCTCAATACCACTGTCGATGGTATAAATAATAAATATATCTCCGTTCCCACAAATCATGTTTAGAGGCTTTTATAACCCAAGATAGGCAGAGCTGTGCGTCAAAAGTGTTTTGCATTATTCTTTAAAAAATCATGACATTATGCAATTACGTCGCTCTGCCTTTGGACGACAGTTCACCTCTGACGCAAACATATTAAAAATGAAGGTAAAAAAACCAATGCCTTGACTCCACTCTTTTCTTTCCAACATTGTACTCCACTCAGGATTTTCCGGCTTGTCGCAAACAAATCGACGCAGAACAACTCAATGTATAGATCTATAAGTCCAGCGGAAAAGGTGTGGTGGTTTTGCCAATAAAATACACGACCTCGAGAGCGTGGCCTCCTCGAGAACTCGTTATAAACTTCTTGTTATTGTCTTCTACCCAAAAGGACAAACGTGTGCTGGATCAAACTCGGTGGTTTTCTATCCTACTTCTGTACCCTCTTTTTCGGTGTGGCGGCAGCTGTCCCTGGTGGGGATGATGGCGGAAGGGGGGGGGGGAGAGAAACGGGAGAATGGGGGTTAACCAGTATGGCCTGCTTCTTCATTTTCAATTCTATTATATTTACCCTTAACGCAGTTGTTCGGTGGAAGGGGTTACCGGACCTGATGTGGTCTACTCTTCCTTCTGTCCAGAGATTAACATCCGAACCCGCCCCTGATATAATGAGGCCCGTATTAAAGTCATACTGATTTATTATAAACTAAAAACTCAACTTCTTCATTTCTCAAATTCAGTTTCCCCCTCCTCTCCACCCCCCCCCCCTTCTTTTTCCCCAACCCCCTCACCCCCTTTCCTAACGACTTTTCCAACAACACACCGCCACTCCACTGTTCCTAACCTCCTCCCTTTCCAACCTCCTCCCTTTCCACCCCATCCGAACCTCCCCGCCTATCATTATTGTGTCACCGGTGGGCTATGTCCCAGTCCATCATCATAGACAATTCGATCCACCCCTCACCCTTCGCCCCACTCGGCGACCTGGGTTCGATTCTGACGTTCCACATCGTCATTTACAGATAGGATCTGCGCACTTCACAAGAAGAGCAAATCGACAGAGGATGCGCATAAATTGATGTACGGTAACGATTTCCCACAAAATGACAGGCTGTGAGCGATAGGAATGGCTACATACATAATATATACGTATGCATGTGTTTATATGTGTGCACGGGAAGTCGGGGAGGGGTGGGTGAGGCTCTGTTATAACTTGCTTTATTTAACAAAGACTCGTTAAAGTGTGTTTGAATAAAGAAAAGCACACCGAAAAAATAATGGCCATTTCTGAGCTGGGAAAGGGTTAAGTAGACATACAGAAACAACAGAGGGAGAACAAATTGTAGAAAATCTGCACACAATTTTAAAGCAAGGCAAATGTAGGAGGGAAAGCAGGAGGTAACCTGGGATGGCGGGGTGGCTATGTAATTTCGTCTAAAAGGTGAGTTGTTGTTTTTTTGTTGTTGTTGGTTTTGTTGTTGTTGTTTTGTTTTTTTTTGGGGGGGG
>NW_004798667.1:67624-71020 GCF_000002075.1 Aplysia californica | reverse complement strand
GTGTGTGTGTGTGTGTGTGTGTGCGCAGATCTTTTACGGAAATGTAGGCAAGAGGACATGCCCACCACAATGACAAGGAGAAGATGGAGATGGGTCGGGCATGTTCTGAGAAGAGAACCAGACTCTATTGTAAAGACTGCCCTCCACTGGACACCCGAAGGACATCGCAAGAGGGGCAGACCCAAAGTGACCTGAAGACGCACAGTAGAGTCTGAAATGAAGTCCTGGAACCATTCGTGGGGGACGTTGACCAAGATGGCCCAAAACAGACAGAGCTGGAGATCCTTTGTTGTTGCCCTACTAAACGCCAGATGTGGTAACGGGAAGAAAGTAAGTAAGTCAAGGTATAAAAAAACTACAAAACACATCTGTAACGGACAGATCGCAGAGCCCTGGCAAGATTTGTCCCATCTGCAACACGCTACAAAGCGCCATTGTAGAAGAAAGAACGCAGGGCCACAGGGAGATTTTTCATACCAACAGAAAGGCTACAGAGCGCTTTGAAGCTGATAGAACGAGTATTCACATCTCTGCGCAACAACGACCACACTGCTTACGTCATTAAGGTGGACATGCGGAGACAGTGGGGTGGGGGGGGGGACACTGGCCACGTCACAGTGGCGGTTACTGTAGCAGAGACCGGGGATCAACTGATTAGTCGGGACGGAGCATTAGTTAGTGCTGGTGAAAATGGTGAAATAGTATAGGTTTGACGCCCCTTTCTACTCTTATTAGGCTATTTAAGAGGCGGGACCTCCGATTCGAGTTGAACGTCCATCTCCGAAAGGACCGAGCTGTTTGAGTAAAGGGAAGCACAACAACACAATACTCGTCATTTTACGCTGGGGAAAAGCAAGACAGACAGACAGAAACAACAGAGGGATAGTACAGAAATAGGACCTACCAGGAGCGCCCTCCAACCACCTGCTAGTATTTCTGAATACGTTATGGTTCTATTTAGAAGAGAAAAAAATCCAACGTTTCGCCAACGTCAAGAACATACTGAGGAAAAAAATCACGGCTACTGCTGCTGCTGCTGCTGCAACTAATACAACGGTACAACTATTATTATGACTATCATTGAAGCAAAATTAACCGGCCAAAACTTTACAGTCAGAAATTCCGTTAAGTTCACCGAATCATTTCAGCCCGTGCACGACTAGAATTTCACCCAGGAACAAAGAACGGCAAGTCGCACGTCGGTGCAGGGATGATCGTTATATCCGAAACATTCGAAGGGACAAAAGTTTGACACGAGGTCGTGGCGACCTCTCCAGACGATAGACATCTAGCATATTTTCCGCCTTGCCCTCAGCTGTGTTAAAAACCTGTAGGAGCTGATTTCTTTTATTTGTTTCTTGGCTGCTTTTTTTTTTTTTTGGGGGGGGGGGGTTCTTTCCTATGTTTAGTAAGAGTTGTACAGCAGTGGAAACACAATTAGGTAATAGAAGTGCCGACGATTAGAAGTGTTGCTAGAGATATTTTTTCGCCCCCATCGATCATTTTTAGGAGGCAAGCTTCCAACCCCGCCTGTCAATGGCAACCCGGGCTGAGAGAGATGCAACATCCCAGCAGAAAGATCGAGATAGCACGATAAAAATGTTCTTTCCACTTGGGAATCGACCTCGGGTCTCCAGCATGTCACAACCAAGCGCTTAACGGTTACACCACCAGAAACGCCGATCGTTACTAGAGAGTAGCATGCATTTTTTTAAAATTTATTTAAAAAAACAAGTAGAGTTAATGAGGATAGATGTTTTGTAGGAAGAAGGAGCAGCCCTTATCAAAGCACCCCTCATCACTCCCACCCCTACCCCCATCCCACTACCCAAAACTATCCATGCAGGTCATATTATGTCACTGTGGAAATGATGGTGTTTTTTTAAGTTGTTGATTTTTTTTGGATTTTTTTTTTTGGGGGGGGGGGGTTGTTGTTTTTGTTGTTTTTTTTTTGGGGGGGGGGGGTTGTTGTTTTTGTTGTTTTTTGGGGGTGTGGGTTTGTTTGTTTTTTAATTGATTTTTGCTTGGGTTGCTTGGGGCTGTTGGGTTTCTTTGTTTTTGTTTTTTGTTTTTTGTTTTAGTTTGTGTGTGTGTGGGGGGGGTGGAGGGTTGGAGGGAGAAGGCTCCAAAACATTGAAAGGGACAAAAAAAATTGCCACGAGGTCAGGAAGACCTGTCCTAACGAAAACCATCTAGCATATTTTCCGCCCTGAGCTCAGCTGTGATACCTCACTGTGGGTGCGCATTCAGGGGCATTTGACAACGCAAGAAGGCAAGCTGTTTTCGTTTTGTTTTGGTTTGGTGCGGGGTTTTTTTTTTTATTTATTGTGTTCGTTTGGCTCGAAATATCCCCCAGCTTTGCCTTTGGTCTGCTACTAACCGGACATAATTAAGTGTCATGCTACATGAATAAAGAGTCCACAATCGCGGACGCCTATTTGAAACACTCCCAACTATGTTGAATCTTTTTTCATCTAGTTTTAGTGCAAGTTTGTCGGCACCTGAAACACAATTAGGTCATACAAGTGTAGAAGATTCGTTTGTTAGTGTAAAGGGAAGAACGTCGACACAATAATAGTCATATTTTAGTGCTGAGAAAAAAGTTAAAAAGACAGAGAGGAAAAACGGTGGGAAAGTAAAGAAGTAAGACCTACAAGTGGCTCCCACCAAAAACCCACAAGGAGGAGAGATTAGGACGATACCTGTTTTGATAGAAAAGGAGCAACTCACACCATTGCTTCCGCCAACCACCTACTCTGAATACATGTAGCAGTAAAATTCCCTTTTATCATGATTCCTTCGCCCAAGGCCAACTTCTTAAATGAGGAGCACACTGGCACAATAATGGCCACTTAGTTTTGTTTCGTGTGTGTTTGTTGGTGGATTTTTTTAGCTGTAATTTAATAAGAGGAAAGGAGCAAACCACACCGGTGGCACCCGCCAACTGCCCTCCAACAAAGCCCGTTATACTGAAAACAGCAGGTGACGTCACACGACCGCCCCAGACGTCCCATGACTCAAGTCATCCGGAATCTTTTTTATTTTTTAATGTAGAATATTTTCTACATCCCCACCGACGCAATTTTTCTTTTTAGATCATTATAAGGAGGCGGGCATCCGAACCTGCTGGTTTGGGCCAACCCACGCTGAGAGGGATCTTTGAAAATAATTTACTGTGGGTGTTTATACGCCCCTATCGACACAATTAAGATCACCAAAGAGACGGGCTTCCGACCCTGATTGGCAAGGCCAACCCACGAGGCTAATACCGAGTGCCCATTGAGGATAGAATTGGGTCTGGTCGGGTCGGGTCGGGTCGGGTCGATCGCCCGAATCGTCGTCCGAAAATAAATGCGTTTGTTTATTTAAGCGACGAGTCGGGCGCGATCGGCTTGT
>NW_004798667.1:62721-64804 GCF_000002075.1 Aplysia californica | reverse complement strand
GATAGATAGGGGATGCTGCCGAAAGGAGAGAGATTATATGAGATGTAGAATCCAGCAATCCAGCATCATGATAACGAAATCATTTCGCCAGCAACAGATTGGAACAAGAATAGTGGCTTTCCTGAGAGGTAGAACCAGCGCGTCCATTAATAATAATACTATCAATCTACAATGGAGTGAGGATTTACTGTTTGCTTTAGTAAGCGTTTTAAGCAACTGCAACACAATTAGGTCAAACAAGTGCCGAAGATTATAGCTGTTGCGAGAGAGTAACCAAACACAAAAAGAATGAGAGATAAGAACGATAGATGTTGGGAAAGAAAGAAGAAGCAACCACACCAAAGCAACCACCAACTACTGATAGTGGAGACTGCTGCTCTGTTAAAGTTCAAGCACGGGTTTTATGGCACTTCCAAGTTGACAACATAAATTGGTCATACAAGTGACAAAGATAAGATTTATTTTAATGAATTAAGAAATGCGGATGCTTTTACGCCCCCATCGACAAAGTTCATTCATTAAGGTGGCAGTCTTTCAATCCTGCCTGTCAGGGCAACATGGACCGAGAAAGGTACAACACTCCAACAGAAAGACCGAAATACTCGATAAACATTCTCCCCATTCAAAACTCAAATTCAAGTCTCCTGCGTGTGACAGTGGATCACCAAACCGCCACAACACAGACGCTGGTGAAGATAACATAATTTGTTTACTACAGAGTAAAAAGCAAAGAAAAGAAGGAGAGATAAGGACAACAGATGTTTTGATTGGAAAAAAGCCGCTGCAAACCGCACCAGAGCACCTGCCAACCATCCACCATTAGGCGGCTGAAGATGCCATGTCACGTCATGGGTCTAGTACGAGACACCCGTAAAGAACACCCGTCTAGGAGAGCTACAATTATCCAAAGGGCTTTGCGTTTGAGGAAAGAGAAGTACATCCACACAGCAGCTGCAGCCATCTGGAGACGTTAAGACTGACAGAAAAGATGTGAAGTTAATAAGAAATATGGCCTGCCCGTGGCGCCCTCCCATCATCCACTTTTATATCTCAAATAAGACAACCGAAATGACTCTCAGACAGGGTGGAAAGGGGGGGGGTCAAACTGTATAGTAGATGTTTTACGCCCCTTTCGACAACAATTTAGATCAATTACGAGGCGGGCCGCTTCAGCCCTGCCTGCCTAGACCAGTCGTATTTGCGACGGGTACAACGTCCCAGCACAAAGACGGAAGATATTCGATACTCGATAAAAACTCTCCCCATTCGGGAATTGAACTCGCGTCTTCTGCGTGCAACAATGTGGTGCGTAACTATTACACTACAGACGCCGATTCGGATAGAAGAACCATCCTCCTCCTCCTCCTCCACCACCACCTCCTCCTCCTCCTCAGACAACCAACAGAAATCCGATACACATTCGACTCGACTATCTGGCTTGGTTTTAAATCATCAAAATCCAAATTCCCTACAGCTGGAAACTAGATATCTTGTCTACGTCTTGGCGGCTGCGTCGGCTTAATTAAAGTTAGAAATCACAGACGGGCAGCAGAGCTATAAAGAAAAATATCCCATATTCTATCATTCAACCATAGAAAGTATGGTCCATTTTTGTAAAACAGCATGGGACGGGAACACAAGACAACAAGAAAAAGAAAAATTAAATCGACTTATACGGAAAGCATGTAAAATTTCAACATCTACATTCCCCTACTTGGATGAATTGTACGTAACAGCTTGCACTAAAAAAATGAATTCCATCTTTTTAGACAACAAACATCCCTTGTTCCCTCAAATAAAAACATCAGTCAGAAGTAAAAGACCTAGGCTTCTGATCTGTAACAAAGAAAGATAAAAAAAAGGTCATTTTTATCATCATCCATTAAAATTCTTTCATCTTAACCATCTTGTATAAGTATTCATTTGACCTTAAAGTATGCATCAGAATAACATTGAATATGTATCTAGCTTAAGATTATTATTGTTTATATTGCTGCTCATTTATATTATGCTTGAGATTGTAAGCCTGCGTGTGTGTGTGCATGGTTGTTTGTTGTTTTTTTGTGTGTGTGTGTGTGTGTGT
>NW_004798667.1:60147-62621 GCF_000002075.1 Aplysia californica | reverse complement strand
TGTGTGTGTGTGTGTGTGGGTGTGTGTGTGTGCACGTGGTGAACATCAAACCAATGTACCAAGATCTGGACAATAAAGATGTATCTTGCAACACAAAATAGGTCACATAAGTGTCGAAGATTAGAGGTGTCCCTAAACGGTAACATACATAGAAAAAATAAGGAGGAGAGATGAGAATGATAGATGTTTGATTGGAAAGAAAGAGCAAACCACATTAGAATAGCCTCCACTACCCATACCATGCATATGTACTATCTAGGTGTAGACAAGACGGATCGATTCATGCCCCGTCTGATTCACCGCTCCCTCCATCACTTATTCATTCAGCCTGCAAATACACACCATGGGTGTACTGGTCAAAACAAATGGGCATCATTTTAGGCTGACCGATTTTCGTTCCTTTCTCCCTCCCCCCCTCCCCCCTCTCCAAATAGAAATAATTTATATCGTTTAAGAGGCGGGCGTTTGAATTTGAGGGGGGGGGGGCTGGTTGTTGTTTTTTTTCTTAAGAGTTTTACGGCACTTGCAACACAATAATGTCATATAAGTGCCGAAGATTAGAGGTGTAACAAGGGAGTAACAAACATAAAAAGAAGGAGGGCAGATAAAGGAACAAACCACACCAGAGCACCCGCCAACCACCCACAAATTTGAGTTTGAGAAATGAGAGACGCATCGACATAACAACAGTGGTACATGTATAATGCTGGGGAGAAGCAAGTCAGATAGACAGAAACAACAGAGGGGGGGAAAGTAGCGGAACCTACCAGTGGCGCCCTTCAAACACCCACGAGAAGGCGGGCGTCGGTCCCAGCCTGTCAAGGCCAACCCGGGCTGTGAAGGATACAACATCCCAGCAATAAGACCGACACACTCGATAAAAATGTCTCCCCACACGGGAATCGAACTTGGGTCTCTGGCATGAGACCGCAAAACTCCTGACCGCTACACCACAGACGCCGGTATCATGACTGTCTCCCCGCACACGGGAGAGAACTGGATAGAGGTAATCAGCGATCTGTACATGCCCATAACTTAACCAGGCGAACAGTGACGTCACCAATCTCGCATCGATCTGGATCAATCGACTCCCACTAATCTACATAATATTCGGGGAGAGGACACGACTATAACATTATAGCGTGTAGTCACGGACAAGCGGCCGGGTTACCACAAGTTTTTTTTAGTTTTAGTTTTAGTAAGAGTTTTACAGCACTTGCAACACAATAAAGTGCCGAAGAATAGATTACGTGTAACAAGAGAGTAACATACACAAAAAAGAAGGAGGGGAGATAAGAACGATATGTTTGATAGGAAAGAAGGAGCAAACCACACCAGAGTATCCGCCAACCACAAACTACCACAAGTTTTTAGTTTTAGTTTTAGTAGAGGTTTTACGGCGCTCGCAACTGCCTGGGGTCATATGAGCGCCAGAAGATTAGAGGTGTTACAAGAGAGTAACAAACGTAAAAAAGAAAAGGGGGAGATAAAGACGATAGATGTTTTATAGGAAAGAAGGAGCAAACAACGTCAGAGCACCCGCCAACCACCCACTACCACAAGTTAACCCAGAGTGTAATTTTGAAACTGCAAAAAGAAGGAGGCACTGTATTAAGTTTAAGTACATTGTACGTAGAAGCATAGGTGTTGTGTCCCTATCAACATTAGTGTAAGGTTAATGAACAAGCAAGGTTAATGAACACGCAAGACCTCCGAATTTAACGTCCATCTCCGATAATCCCTAGCCAAAAAAAGGTTTAAAACGCCCCTTCGGATATTCGAACCAGAGCCATCTGCACTTAAGTGCCGGAAATTAGAGGTATTACTGGAGAGTATCATACAAAGAAAAGATGGGAGACAGATTCTATAAACACTACAGACGTTTGATGGTAAAGAAGGAGCAAACTACACCAGACCGCCCACCAACCACCCAGACAACGACTTTTCTTTGTGAGAATGGCGACATGTGGTTTATAGAGCCTTCTTTAATATAAGAGGACACCTTTATCTCGGGAGTGACGTGTCAACAACATCGTCATCATTGTGAACGCCTATGGTATCACCTGAGACATAGGTCGGCGACAAGAGCTCTCCAAGCATCTCGATCCTGGGACAGTTTCTCAAGCTGTTGACCCCAAATACAGCATCCCAGGAGAAACACAGAGATACTCTATAAAAAATAACCCCCCATTCGACAATCTAACTCGGATCTCCTGTGTGCAACTGCAAAGTGCCTAACTGTTATATAACAGCAGACGTCGGCCCAGCGCATTCAAGAAATCCTTATGAGACATGTGTTAATACCTGAACTCTCTTTGTGATTAAGGCAGTGGTTCCCCACATCTCATTTAATGCGTCATGCAATCATTGGGTCGAAATGTGTCTCGACGTACGGTTGACTTTAGACGTGCCACGCCATTATTGACACAATTTAGACCATTAGAGTGGCAGGTGACGCAGAAAGACGGACATGT
>NW_004798667.1:51883-58082 GCF_000002075.1 Aplysia californica | reverse complement strand
CACACACACACATACACACACACACACACAAACAAACAGACACACACACACACACGCGCACTCGCAAGCACGCACGCACACACACACACACACACACACACACACACACATGAACACACATACACACATGTACACACACAATCTATCAAGATCTTCCAACAGACAAGTCTATCATGATTATCCTGCTATCGGCCTGCACTTACACCCCAGAATATCCTGCAAATTAAAGTGTGGTTCACACAAACAGATACAGACATTATCCATTAGAACACTAGCCTACCATTCCTAGGAGCTGCAACCCCCCCTCGCCAAATGCAAGGGTGACATTTCTAAAACGAAAGCCTCCGTTTCTGTCGACAAAAGACAGCAAAAACCACTCCCAACTGCATGTTAATTGCTTTCAGAACAACCTCTCTTTACAGACTGAGTCTACTGCAGTTAATTTGAAATTGTCCAAGACAGCCTACAATGGTCGAGCAGAAAAATGGTTGACTTAACAGGTGGGTGTCTTGGACAGTGTCACTATAATAATGAAAAAAGAAAAAAAAAGAAAAAGGGGAAAGGTGGGGAGTGGTTGTTTGTACAGGTGATTGACTTGAAGAGATGACCGTTGGAGCAGGTCCAACTGTACATTCTCGCACTTCGTAAACGCTTAATACATTTTCACATCCCCATCGACACAATTTAGATCAATTAGAAGGCAGGTTGCTTTGACCCTACACCAGTCTGTGCCAACCTTAGCTGTGTAGCCAGACACGGAAACTCGACATAACAACTTCCCTTTGCGGGATTTAAACTCATCCTTAAATTGTCTCCATGTTACTAGTGAAGACCCTTCCTGTTACACCACTGACACTAGTTCCATATTCTTCAAATTGTGAGATTTTCCTCACAAAAACATACTTAACAATAAAACATGCGAGTGTTTTCGCATTATACCACACAAAGGTAATATAAACACAAGTAAGCCTTGATATAATACACATGTACTTATAAGAATGTATCTACACAACTCGATTGTCTTAGTATCAGTTTTATTAAGCGTTTTACTTCTCTTGTAATACAAACAGATCACACTAGTGTTGAGCATTAGAGGTGTTACAAGACAGAATAACGAAAAAATGAAAAGAAAGAGGACTGAGGATGATAGGTGTTTGAAAAGAAAGAAGGAGCAAACCACACTAATGTACCCGCCGACCACCCAATTGGATAATCCACACTGAATTCGATTCATATATCTTCATAAACTGCACATTGCATTTTATAAAGACCAGATTTAAAGGTCATTGATCATTCCCCCCACCAAGCCACCACCCCCCTCCTCATTTAATTTTTTTCCTTCTCTCATTTCAGATTTAATCAAGTATACAGCAGATATCAGGTGACACTTGTCTTAATTGATGTTTCTTGCTCTCACGACATTTACATAATTCACCCTGAGTATTCAAAACTGAACAGAATATTCTTTTTCAGTATAATCTGCATAACCTAAAGCCGGATCAGTTCGGAATATAATAGAACCATGAATATACAGATATTTAAAAAAAACTTTAGATAATTTAAAAGGTGAGCTTCAACCTTGCCTGTCAGGGCCAACCAGGACTGAGAGGGACACACAATATCCCAGCAGAAAGACAGGCTCTTGAATAAAAATTCTCCCCACTTGGGATTGGAACTCAGGTCTCCTGTGTGCAGCGGTGAAACACCTAAAAAACTACACTTACGGACACCAGTCTTGTTGGAGTATAAAAGCTTATCATACAGAGTACTTCAGTCAATACAGTAAACTTTCTGAACAAAAAAGCGATATATGCATCGAAAAGCAACCTGCAGTCATGGAGCTCTGATTTCAAATTTATGCAATACAACAAGCAAACCTTGCTTTTGCGGAAGCATTCTTCGAAAAGTAAACAGGTATTAAACAGTATGGTATATTCATCACTATTTTGTTGGTAATATTTATATACATATCCCTTAATCAAATTGTCATCTTCTTTGTAACACATTTTTTAAACCCTACTAACAAGCCATGGAATCAATCCACTGAAGATGATTATTACTTTTTGAGCAGCATTAAAGAGCAGGAAAACAAGTGCCCCTCCATTTGGGACTCGGTGCCCAAGACCAAAAGAAAAGCAAGATAGTGCCGATACCTACATCAACCACTGACCTTACTTCAAACTTCAAGCAGGTATCACATAAATTGTTAAAGTAAATCCCCCCCCCCCTCCCCCCACACACACATTTAAGCACACCTAATAAAAAAGATATTGACGCAAACTATAAAAACATACAAACAGAAAGTATAATAGTTCACCCTGTCATGAAAATATGACTTCAAACAGCAGCACAATTTTTTTTTAAAGAAAATCGCAGAGTGTTGTAATATTCATAGTGTAGTCAACGTATTGGGATTGTTTTAAGAAAACAAAATAAATGTTGCTGGGTGCTAATACCTTGAAAAGACACATGAAATAATCAACCGCATGGCACTCAGAAATAAAAGCCTTACTTTCTGGTTACTTGTTCTGATTTGTACACAACTTGTGTATCAAACTGACTTAAATCCAATTCGTAGGCAAAGCTGGCATGCCATACTGCCAAAAAGAGGTTTATGAAGTAGAGCAGGAACACATTTAAAGCTACAAACAACATTGTACAAGCAGTGTATCTTCTATACATCACAAGCAACATTTAAAGGGTACAGGGAGAAAATGCCAATAATAATTAGCCATAATTTCAATTTGTTACTCTCTGTCTGACCTGCTTCGACCTATGATTTGGCTTTTTCCATTTTGTCCACAATACCATTAATACCAGCAACGACTGTAGCCATGTACTAGTGACATATATAATTAAAACATTTAAACATATATATATATAGGCCTATGGAAAAAATGGCAATAGTCCATTTGAACACGTGAAACAAAGGCTGAGGCCCTCCATTTTGTTCTTGTGACTAATACATCCTTTTCCTCCTAAGGTCTCCATGACTTACACACAACAAACACAGTTGATTTTCAAGGCTACACACTATCATTTTCATTGTCCGAAGAAACAGAAGGCAAAAAACCCACTGTTAGCAAAGTTATGAATCACAAACATTTTCCACAGACACATCTTTTAATATTTATATCCAGGCATAGGAAATATAGCTGCACAGATTTGTGCAGACCTTAATGAGCTGCCCATTCATCATGTGACTGTACGATGGAGTTCACTTAAACTGAAAACAACAGGTTTTGTTTGGTTTGACCACGTTTTTGGTATAGAGAGATTGCTAAAAAAAGCAGAGAAAATCATAATTTTTATTTTCTTTCAGTTTACTGCTACTATTCTTGGATTACCCACGTTCACTTTTAGTGGACTCCACTGTACATGTGACCAACTGCAGGTCAACTGAATCTATATCTCATCTGTAACGTACTTCATATGATTGAAAACAAGACAAACTAACAGTCCACAAAAGTATGAGCTGCCAGAGCCAGACACAGCTGTTTTTATCTATCTATATATCTCTTCTACTTCTACATTCAACAGTGAGACCATTTTAGATTCTTTTTGTGAGACTTTCCATCTCTTTGAATTTTAGTTTACCTACAATTTTATGGCAATTGTAACATAAATAGGCGCTCTATAAGTGCCGAAGATTACGGGTGTTACTTTCTTGAAAAATTTTTTTTCAGGAGTTGAGATTTAAGGATGATAGATGTTTGTTAAGAAAGAAGGAGCAAACCATCCCAGAGCACCCCAGCCACCCACCTTCTCTCTCTAATCAACTGTTTCTACTGTATTTTCTGCGAAACCTCCAAAGTATCATTTCCACTTACTTTCTTCCTGAATAAATCAGTCTGTACGGCCAACATAAATATTGTCATTGTAAATCACAAAATAGGCAAGTTGAAGGAATCAACTGTTAAAACTGCAGAAATCGACCAGGATCAAGAATCCTAAGAGAAATAAAAATTATGCCCCCACCCCCACCCCCCAAACAAAGAAAACTGCCATCTGTTTAAGTAGATCTAGTTCCTTCTAATGTCATGTTTACTCATCTGTTACACCTCCCCACCTCTTCTGTGTATTCAAGCTAATATTTTTACCAAATACAACAAAGATGCCAATTCCTATGAGAACTACAAGTCAAACAAGGACTGTATTTTCAAGTTTTGAGGTTTTCAATAGCAGAGTAAGTAAAAAAAAAAAACAGCCTGAGTTTGTTCTCTATAATATCGAGCCAATCACATTATTTTATTATGTTGTGTATGTGTGCTCATTTCGTAATGATATGTAAGCGTGCGCATATAAGCAAGTAGTTGTGTGTGTGTGTGTGTGTGTGTGTGTGTGTGTGTGTGTGTGTGTGTGGTGTGTATGTGTGTGCACATATGTGTGCGTGTAATGTGTGAGTGAGTGTGTGAGTGTGTGAGTGTGTTTCTGTGTGTATGTGTGTGTGTTAGTGTGTGTGTGTGTGTTGCGTGCGTGAATATCGTTCGTATATGATACATTTATGTACAGTGCCTAGAGCTGTGTTTACACGGGAGTGGGCGCTATAGACATGATCTTCATTATTATTTTTATTAGATTTAAAATCTTTATTATCTAAACCAGTGAAAGTTAACAAATTCATTCACAGAAACTGATAGAACAAAGGTGCCACGAGAGTGTATGTCATTAGAGTCAATTCAGCTGTCCAGACCAGATTCTAGACCCATAAAAAAACCCAAAAAGCAATGAGAATTTGTTGACTAAATCTAGATTCTAGACTAGATCTAGATCTAGATCTAGTAGTGGTAGATAAGAATCCAGATCTAGATCTAGTATACTAACTTTGACCATGAAGAAAGTAATTAGAAGAAATGAAAGACAAATAAAATATTTTTGAAGGTCCCTGAAAATTTAAGTTCTTATTGTTCTGGTAGGCTACAAGCTGCACACATTTAGGCGAATGGACCTACAGTCTACAGTTTCATCGGTTTCACTCTATTATTACCCTAGTTTCAGTCAAAATATGTTGTGAATAATAAGAAGCCTAGGCTACGTTCTGAATCTAGATCTAGATCTAGATTTAGATTCACTAGACCTAGATCTCTAGATGCAGATCTAATCTAGAATCTAGATTCTAGTCTAACATAAGGAGGAATAATAAGTTGTTATAAGTGATTTCGAAGAAAGCCTCAGCCAAAAAATGTTTGAAGTCAAGACTTGGGGATTGAATGACAAAGATCTTTGGTCTACTTGATGTTTCTAAACACTATGGTGTCTATCATAATAAAAAATGCACTTACTTAGCAGCTGTTATCTTCATAAATGCTCATGTCACAGCTTTCACCACTGAAATCAGTTTTGCATTCGAGCGCTCTTCACTATCAATCGTAGCAGACAACGTCTACAAAATAACAACTGGCAATATGGAGACCTGCAGTTCGCAGATTGTGCACAATCAAGTAAAAACTGTTTGTGCAAAAATCGAACAGAGTCACGTCACATAAGTCAAATATATAATTGGTCCATATAAACAATTTCTAGCATGTTAAAAACCAAAATAAAGCTGAAACAGACTTTTGAAAATGACGTATTTTTATTACCTGATGTCTACTCCGCCATGATGAATATTTTGAGTTGAAAACTTCAGCAAAGAATGTTGGGATGCATATGGAATCTATATTTAGATGAAGTAGTAGAGGATTCCCTGAGTCGTTCATACAATTTGGGAACTTTTCATATTGTCTGGCGTGCTTAGAAATATAAACATAACCCTATTATTGACAATGAAGTCATTATCTGGTTTTTGTCCTTCCAGACACTTAAAACAAGCGAGCTTACTTATATTTATAAATCTCTATATTTACCGCTCTGTCACGTGATACTGACGTCACTATACCTTGGCATGGAAGTTCCGTGTCTTTTCATAGAATGTAAACAAACAAACGTGCTGGGTGTATAAAAAGAATGTCGACACGCCCTTTTTTTCCCCTTTCGGTGGCAGTTTCAGTTTGATAAAGTTTGACGCTTTGGACAACCACCTTGCGTTGAGCTATATTTGTTACAGCTGTCATGTTTTTAAACCCCAGAGCGTAAGAAACAAACTGTTAAAAATGTTCAGGGAAGTTCTGCAAATATTTAAAAATATATAATTCGGGAACTTTTTGTCTTCTTTCGGTTCACTGACTATTTTTGGAATATGTGTGCGGTGCGTGTGTGT
>NW_004798667.1:48966-50426 GCF_000002075.1 Aplysia californica | reverse complement strand
TATATATATATCTCGTCAGCCAGTTAAAATGTACTAGTCCAAAATGTTGATTTATTTTTCATTTTTTAAATTATTTCTTAGATTATTAATTAATAAAATGTAGTTGGATTTTTTAAAGCGGGCAAACGAAAGTGAACAAGCTATAGCCCTCACTCCCCAACAAATTCAAAGCTGGGGCATGTTATTTACATTTGCCTATAGTGCGGTCAAAAATTCGTGGCGCAACTTATTGTCAAATATTTCCTAAACTGTCGAAAGACTCTCCAACTTTTGCACAATGGCTTGCATCAATTTGTCTTTAAAAATCAATATTTTTGTAAACATCTATTAGCTGTATTTTTGAAAATTCTATACTAGTAAAAAAAATTTAAAAATCCAAGTGGGTGGTTTCTACAGAAAAGTTTACAGCCGGGACAATATCGTTTTTAAAAGCAAGTCCGTCTTTTTTTCTTCTAATAGTGACACTAATTGAAAGCATGTTTTGAGAACCTTTAGTGAAAAAAAATACATCTATGTATTCACTATGAAATTGAAAACTTGTAACAAGTTTCGCTAATAAAAAGTGTCATTGGTGAGCTGTAACGTAGGTCATATGCGTTTGCAAAATGTGTGTAAGAAGCGGGAAGTGGTGTGAAAAATCCCATTGTCTGAGAAACGGAAATTAATTATTATAGATATCTAGTATTTTATACTAATTTATGAAGAAAGGTTTTTTTAATCTAGCCCCAATTGTTGTGAAAAAATATGATTAAGTTATTAAATCAAATTGATACAAGCTGTTGAGCATAGTATGGATGGCATTGATTCACCTGTTAAAGAGATATTGAAGATAAGTTTTTAACCCCACGATAGGTTCCTATCGAATCTACAAGGTAAAACATGCACGTTCTGAGGGGTAAGAAAAAAAAATTACTTGAAAATAAAAAGAGCAGCTCTTCAACGATGACATTTTGATCCAGATACAAGACATAAGGCCACTTCGTCACATTCTGTTGATAGATTATTATTAGCATGTTCATGAAAATCTAGGTGTTTGCTTACTCAGGAGTGGAAACAAATTGCACAATAGTCAGACTAAACTAGGGATTTATATATTTTTTGTTATTATTCACCCACTTTTGGAATATAAAATACTCAAAGTGAATCCGCAAAAAGTAACTTAATTACATCCGTTCAGTTTGTGCTTCGGGCTTCATCTTCTGAAACTGATGCCTCAAATAGATCATCAATGAATGCTGAATACGTCCAATCACCTCTTGTAATTTTCCACAACGAAATGTGTATGTCGTCTCAAAAGACATTATCTAAAATCAGGATGATCTCATTACACGCATGCAAGCAGAAGGACGTGTGGAACAGAATTTTTTTTATACGGGTGGAGGTGGGAGGTTGAAGGGTAGAACAACTAGTTAATTATGAATTATGAGTCGTGTCGTGTGTGTACTGGTTTGGTCTGGGGG
>NW_004798667.1:45996-47347 GCF_000002075.1 Aplysia californica | reverse complement strand
GAGGCGGAAGAGGAAAATATAACAGTAAGAAGGCAAATTTAAGAAGGAGAAAGATTTGACTGAAAAACAAAGATGAGAATAAACAACCGGGGTTGTAAAAGAGAGACGGATGAAATTGTTGTTGTCGTTGCTGAGTTGCTATTGTCGTTTTTTAAGTTGGAGTCGCTGTTGATGTTGTCGCTGTCACGAAAGTTATTTTTGTTGCAGTTGTGGTCATTATTATTATTATTATTATTATTATTATTATTATTATTATTATCATTGTTATTGTTGTTGTTGTTGTGGTCGTGGTTGCTGTTGCTGCCGTTACTGTTCTTGTTAATAGTGGCAGTAGTGTTGTTTGTGGAGGAAGGTTACATTGGATGTTTGTTGGTGGGTTTTTTTAGAGGGAGCATGATAGCCGCCATTACGTTCACATGGTTGCTCACTACTTGTGCTGCTGGTGGTGTTGGTGGTGGTGGTGGTGCTGCTGCTGCTGCTGCTGCTGTTACTATTGCTGATGCTGACTGTTTTATAATAGACATGGACATGATAAGATAATAATGAGCATGATGCACACAGTCGGGCGATAATTCAATCAACACTGTTATCTTTCATTAGATAAATAGCCACAAGGATAAAAGTATTATTTAAAAAAGAGAAAGGACAAAAAAACAACAACCCAGATATAAAAACATATCTGTAAGTACCCTTTATTTCTGTACATTCACAAAGCTGCATACACATTTTAAAACCGGGGAGTATACTCTCGAGTGTCTTTTCATCGTGTCGTGCATGAGTAAAAATTTCGAAAGGAGGCAATCGGTGTAATTCATTGTCATGAGCGTCGTGTTATTTCCCTTGAATTGAGTGGTCAATATGATTGTTGTTTGTGGCCAGTGGTTTGTGTCAGTGGCGCAGTCGCTGTATCTTGGATGGCCCTCTTTCATCTCTGCTATTCTACTCGGCTGTCAGGCACTGCAATATGGGAGGGGAGGGGAGGTGTACATGTTACAAACGGTTATGGTTTCTTCACACTATAAATGGTCGACAGAGTGTTCTACTGCAGAAAGGTCTGAGACGGAATGTCAAATATTGGAAAAACAAAGAAGAAGAAGATACCAGAGACTTTTTATCTGCGTTCGTCTATCTGTCTAATGAACTGTCTGTCAATAAGTCTAGAATCTAGACAGTTTGTCTACGTCTGTTTGTCGGTTGGTGGGTCTTTTCTTTCTTTTTTTCTTTCTTTCTTTCTTTCCTTTTCTGCCTGTCTGTTTCTCCGCTTCTACCGTTCTCTCTTCCCCCTCTCCGTCTCTCTCTCCCTGTGCCCCCCCTCACTCTCCCCCCTCTCTCTCTCTTTCTCTCCATATCT
>NW_004798667.1:42887-45795 GCF_000002075.1 Aplysia californica | reverse complement strand
TCTCTCTCTCTCTCTCTCTCTTTCTCTCGTTCTCTTTCTCCCACTCTCTCCCTCTCTAAGCTCTCACACCTATCCTCTGCAAAATCTTCTTTTTTTCTACTCCCTTCCATCCATTTTATTCAATTCACCGTCCTCTACAGAAATACATGACCCACCAAAGATATCGCAGCCCACAAGTCGAAAAACTACAAAGTGTACGACCTTTTGCGTCTTGACAGACCACCCTAAAGCAGTATGCTTGATACATCCTTGACTGGGCTGTGAGCGGTTATTGCCCGAGCACTACTTCCTTCCCTTTAGATTTTAGACCTTGACTTCATTAATACGCCCAATAAGAGACACACGTCTAATGCGTTTGGAATCAAGGAAGATGTACCAGTGTGTCTTATTATTATTTTTAAAAATAGATGTGATAACTTATGGAATCGAACCCTTACCATCCAGATCCAGACGAAGAGCCAGGGCGGGAAGAAGAAGCAGATGATGCAGTGGAGGGCGTGGTTTACATTTGCGCTGGAACAAAGCAAATGAGTACGTGTTACGTCTTGTCGTACATGGCATGGGTTCTACACCCCTTCTTGATGGGTGGTTGGCGGCTGCTGTGGTGCGGTTTGCTCCTTCTTTGCTGTCAAACGTCTATCGTCCTTATCTATTCTCCTTTTTGTATGTCAGCCTCTGGTAACACTCTATAATTATCTTTGGCACTTGAATGACCTGTTTGTGATGCAAGTGGCGCAAAACTTTCTCTAAAAATAAAACTCCTTTTTATACAATTCCCATTGAGTATCTCTGCATGTCTGCTTGGATAGGCCCCATTACATTCCACTCAGCCTTGATTAGCCTAGACAACAAATTCGATGGCGCCTGTCTCCTTAAATTAGATCTAAGTAGTAGCGATTTGTGTTGTTTTCACGGACGTCTCTTGTAACTTGTTTTTGACAACCTGGGCTAAGAAGGATTCAACATCCCAGCAGAGAGACTGGCAACTACTTGTTTTTTTATGTAAGTGTTTTACGGCGCTCGCAACTGCATGAGGTCATATTATGAGCGCGCGGGACACATTAAGCATTTTTAATTTGGTAGGAATTAATTTTGAATCTTAACCGAGTGGCGGCTGAAGCCTACTCTTATCGATTTTGAACCACCAAGGGATCTTTAACGTGCCCAGTTTGCACACGGGACCTCCGAGAATTTTCGCCTTTTTCCAAGAAAGCTGGGTATTAGATATTACCTACTATAAGATCAGGGGTGTGGCTGACAGACACAAGTAAGAAGGAGCCAAGGAGTAGCAGTAGAAAGGCTGCAGAAAGAGTTAAGAGCCCAGAAGAGGGAGTAAGGGAGGCGAGGGGATGGAAGCAGAAAGTGGAGACGAAAGCAGACGACAGAAAATTGTTAGAGAGCAGGAGAGGAGGTGAATGGAGAACATTTTAAGATGGGGGAGGGGGGGGGCACCAAACTTTTAAAAATTGGGCTGGATAATTGAGTGAATGTCGAGCGCCGGATACATCTCATACATTTTGTTGGATACATTACACTGAATACAGAAAAGCTATAAACAACCAACCCATTGAGTTATCGATGCAGACGATATAAAGTACACACCCAAATAGACAAAAACATAAAATATATTTACTAGAAATTCATAAAATGTCGTTTAACTTGCCCCATAGAGTTCATTGGAATGATTAGATTATCTTTTAAAAAAATAGACAACCAACTTACTGATTTATCGATCAACAAAATCCCCCCTGCCCCCACCCCCAACATAACTGTATGTATTAACCAGGCCGAAAAGTCATCAGATATCGTTTGAAGTGCCATGTAAAACTCACTGAAATGATCGGATTATGTTGACTAAGTTCTGAGCGCCAAGTTGTTGTTTTTTCCTCCTCGCGTGGTGGCATGGTACTGGGCCGAACAAACTGACCTCATGGGCCGAAGCCAAGGACCCCAGAATGTTTTTAAACCCCTTGAATGGAGCCGTTCTTTTGACACTCATACTCATACCATCAATATATAAGGCAACATAGATTGCTGACGTTAACAAGCTTTGTTCTATCTTTTGACATTCATATCATCGATATACATGTATAAGATGACACAGATTTCTGACGTTATCAGATCAGAGACAATCATTTAGTTAGTAGTATAAGGTTTTACGGCGCTCGCAACTGCTAAGGTCATATGAGCGCGCAGACAATCATTTGACACTCGCACTATTGATATATAAGATATAATATATTGCTGACATTTACGAACCACATGTATCTACTTCTTTCGCCAATGTCTACATTGTAAACTTGTGCAAACTTGGGTCAACAAAACGCTACCAAAAAATTACAAAGTTCTATCTGCACAGCACCAAGTTTCGAGAAATTTGACGATAAAAAATTGAGTTTCACAATATGGCAAGTGTTTTTCAAATGCAATTTTTTGAATATCTTAACAACAATTCAGAGTAATCGTTCGATTTTGAGAGAAGCAGATACGGCATTTGATCTCATGGTCTTAGTAACTCAAAACGGCAAAACATGTCAGATAGAACTTTGTAATTCTGAGGTAGCGAAATAACAATGCATGGTGCAGAGCAGTGGGACTTTCGGTGTCTGTTCAGTGCTACAGGCCACGCTGTCCAACCCTAACCATAACTCTAACCTTAACTCTAACCTAACTTTAACTCTAACCCTAACTCTAACGTTAACTTTAACGTTAACTCTAACCCTAACTCTAACCTTAACTCTAACCCTTACCTTTCTCTTACAATGACCGTGCTCTGCTGGGCTGGCTGTTGCATCACAACCACGTTACTTGCCTGCTGCCGAGATAGACAAGCGATGTTATGCGATATAGGAATATAATTTCATTATCTTATACACACACACACGCGCGCGCGCACACACACACACAC
>NW_004798667.1:38698-42563 GCF_000002075.1 Aplysia californica | reverse complement strand
AAAATATACAAAGAGTCGCCAATATATTATTTTAATGTCTTCAACTCGACATGTGCTACTTGTTCGAGAACTGCCGTGACTCGTGACTCGTGACTCGTGAGTGAATCGTGAAAACACATCTTAATGGTCACGTGATACACACAGGCATAAAGGACACAACTCGGATAATACAACGATCACAACCACACACAGTTACTCTCTCTTAACAATACATCACAGTAGAAAATGGCAAGGTACTGATTGTACAGCTGATTGTGTTATTAAAGAAGTATATTCATGTCGTCTTTAGAACATGTTTGACTGTATACGTACCATCTGCTGAGACTGAGGTGGGTACGCCCCCGGTGGAGGGGGATATCCTCCTTGTGGTGGAGGGGGATATCCTCCTTGTGGTGGAGGGGGATACCCTCCTTGTGGTGGTGGGGGGTATGCTCCTTGGGGCGGTGTAGCATTTGGTTCGGCATAGGGGGGTGGGTAGGCTGGTGGTTGAGACATGATGTTTTTCTTGTTGTTGAGTTGTTTTCTGTTTTGCTACGGGCTGGGCTGAAATGAGAGGGAAAATCATTGTCATTGTCAGCTCTGAGGGCATACAACACCAGATACTCTGGCTGGAGAGCTAGAGGAAGACCAAGACGACGCCGGAGTAAATCTGTGGCAGACACCCTTAGAGATCACGGGATGTCCTTCCTACAGGCCACTCGCCATGCTACAGACAGACGCCTGTGTCTCACCGCGACACCCACCGGTACAAGCGGAAGAAAAAGTAAAGTAAAGTAAAGGTACAAACACAGTGGATCGGCCTTTCACCCCCTTTCGCCAACTTAAAAGAATATGAAGAAAGGGAGGCGAATGGGAAGGGACCTGAAGCGACAGAGTGGATTCGCCTTCCTCCCCTCCAGTGGCGGTGGGTAGTGAAGGGCTCACGGGCTTGAGCCCCTACCCCCTACCCCCTCCCCAACTCTACCCCAAAGTAAATGAAAGTTTCTCCATAATGAAATAAGCAGTTGAAACCGTTATGGCCGCACACAATGAAGACAGAGTGATCAACTTGGCGCCTTGCTCGCTTATCCAATCATTGTTGTCACCGCTTACAACTATAGTAACCCAGCAGCCAATCAAACGTCTTTAGGGCTCAGCAAAGATGGGCCCTTTTCCCACAGCCCGTCCTTAATTAAACTCTTCTTGTAAAAAGGTAGAAGACTGGGAAAAAATAACACTGTACCGAGGGCTCACGCTCTCTTAGCCCTGACAATGGGGTGAAAGTTTACGACACACTTTCCCCCCACTGACACAGATACCTATGCGCTCATTGGTTCTTTGTTGGGTGTGTTCAACTTTCTTGACTACGTGGCCTAATCCAGCTCATAGAAGTATTATGTTTGAAGTGCTGTGTGTGCAGGTTTGTGTTTGTGCCGCGGAGATTTAACAGTTATAAATCAGGTCGAACTACTTGTAAGGCAACTTTTTCATCACACAAAAACTAATTAGAGGAAATTTGGACGTTAATCGGCTTCGTCCCTACCATCAACAAGAATTTAACTGAGAACAAAGAGATGGAAAACAAAGGCAACTCTTCTTGTTTGAATGCTTCTCAAACTGCCGTGGCTCACCGTGACTATAGACAATTCCTTGCTGTTTAATTCTTATTGCTTGTTATTTGGTGGTAAAGAAGTGGAAGCAACCTAAGCCCCACCGTCCACCCACCGCCACTGCTCCCCTCACCCTTTTCTTTTACCTCTGTGAAGCTGATGTTGCTGCATTAGTTCAAACGATGATGTCAAATTTCACGTTGATATTGGGTTAATAGAATCAATGAACTCGAGAAACAGTTACTTCTTGCAAATATCGCCCTTTTGTAGATAGTTTTCTTATAAGTCACGATTAAAAAGAAATATTATTTGAAAAAGAAAGATGTTGCATTCCAGTTCTCCTTGATAAGATTGGACCTTACGTAAAACAAATAAATTTTCTAAAATGATGCCAGACAACGTCCAACAATACCACTATGTACACAGTGGGAACGGGCGAGGCAGTGAAGGCGAATGAAATTTAAGGGCTGACCTTAGTTGACGATCCCTCACCTTTTTTCAGTATAGGGGAGTGGATTAAAAACAGCATTCGCCAAAAAAGGGAGGCGAGGCGGATACCCCAAAAAGTGGCGAAGGCGAATCCACTGCGTTTGCAAGTTAAGATATTTTGTAATTACAATTGTTACAATAATTGTCATTGTCATTGTGATTGTACTTGTCGTTGTAATTGCATTTGTAATAGTAATTGTCATTATCATTGTAATTATCATTGTCAGTGTAAAGTCTGTCATTGTCTTTGTAAATTGTATTTGTAATTAAATCGTAATTGTAATTGTAAATGTCATTGCAATTGTCATTTTAATTGTCATTGTAGTTATCCTTGTAATTGTATTTGTCATAATTGTAATTGTAATTATATTGTCATTGTCATTGTCAGTCTAATTCTCATTTTCTTTCTAATTGTAATTGTAATCGTCATTGTCATTGTCCGTCTCGTTGTCATTGTCTTTGCAACTGTATTTGAAATTACACTTGCATTTGCATTTGTAATTGTAAATATAGGAATTATAATTGTTTATAATAATTATAATTGTACATGTTACAATTGCCTTTAGCAATTGCGATTGTAATGTACTTATTGTAACTGTGCCTGTAAATGCAATTGGGATAGCAGTAACTGTCACTGCAATGACTATAAATAATTGTAAGTATAATTGTAATAAATGCAGTTTTATGTGTAATTGTAATGATCGTGATGGCAGTTTGAATTGGTTCTGTCACAATTATACTTAATTTTGTACCAATAATAATTATAATTATATTTGTAATTATTGTACTTGCTACACTTGTAATTGTACTTATGTATTAATTTTTAATTGTAACTGTGCTTGTAATAATTGTGTTTGTAATAACCGTACTTGTAATAATTTAAATGTAGTTGCAATGATTTTAATCGTAATAATTGTGGCTGCAACTGTACTAGTAATAATTGTACTGTCTCCCGATGTACTACCAGCCCCGCTTACTGCCAGGTTTTACCAATATACGAAATTAAACGCCTATATAAACAAGGCGTTTGGGTCTTCACACCGCCACCCACCATCCACCATCCGCCAATTGTCTGAATTGTACGGTCCATATCAAACTATAAATACTACACTAGGTACACGGCACCTATAGGTGGCTACTTGATTAATCTTTTTATCCCCCCACGTCTCTGCGAGGTCGGCATTTTCTGGCACCTGTCGCCAATTTTCTCCAGATTATTGAAGCCGTGAACCTTTTATATGGTTAGGACTCACACTCAAGTCTACGTGAAAAGTTATAGTGGCCCGAAGACTAACAAGTATCGGGTACAACAAGAAGACCAAAAGCAAAACAACAAAAAAAACCAAAAAAACCCAGTGTCTACATTGTCACTGTCATTATAGATTAGCTTCTGACTCGGCAGACATTTTCAATTTGAATTTACCCAAAATTCAACCGGAGCTGTACGTGTGATTGATTGCTGCTCGTTTTTCACCTGCGCGTGGTTATCGCACCAGACAGAAAGATCAATCTGGACTGGCCACAGTTTGTCTTTTTGGTCTTTAACAGTCTACCGATAGTCAAGTTGACAATCGGTACTCTCCCGTTATACTGCCAGCCCCGCGGTCCCGCCAACTTCTTGCTTGTCCCAATGAAGGCGGTATTATGGGGTTTGATTGCGCTTGTAATAGTTGTACTTGTAGTTGTTGTACTTATACATGTACTTGTATCAGCACCTATTGCAATAATTGTAATTGTACTTGTAATAATAGTAATTGTAAATGTACATTGTACATTGGTTCAGCCCC
>NW_004798667.1:37522-38598 GCF_000002075.1 Aplysia californica | reverse complement strand
AAGAAAAAAAACCAAAACAAAAGAAAAGAAAAGAATGCAAAAACAAAAAATATTTAACAAAAAACAAAACCACAAAACACCCCCATCCCCCCTAAAAACCACAAAAAATAAACAAAAAGACCCCCCCCAAAAAAACAACAACAAAAAAAACAACAAAAAAAACAAGTGAAGGTTAAAGTAGACGACAGTACATGGATACCTAGAGAACAGGGAAGGATGTGAAAGGAGAAAACTTTAGAGAAGAAATGTTTCAGCACTTTCAGGTTTCGAACCTGTGACCTTTTGAAAAAATACAAACAAAACAAAATCCAATCACAGACACACATACGAGTACAATCAAGTGTTTACTTCATGACTAAATGACCATAAGGATAATAAATGTATATTAACCTCCGTTCTACTTTCGCCCTTTTTATCAGTGTTTTGAAGTGTTTTATTGTCATGTCGACATTTCGTCATATGAGATTAAAAGGGTTCTATCTGCCTTGTTTTTGGTTGTTTTTTAAAATTACATTTTTGTTTTTTGTTTTTTAAATATTTCGAGTCATGGCTTGTTGTGATTTCTAGCCTTGCTGCAACGCACAAGATAGTGACCCGCATTTTGTTCTGTTCTCACTTCTTTGTGTTTCTCAGCTGGATCTCAGGGGAGGTCGATTGCCGGTTTTTTCAACCTGCAGTGCAACTGATTTTCACGTTTTGGCCGTTTTTCCTACTTGTACTAACATTTACCAGCCTCATTTTGGTTACGACGGTACTCTTTATGATTTTATGCTGACCAGAATATTTTCCGGTTTTGGTAGGAATTAATTTTGAGTTGTATCCGGTTGGCGGCCGAAGTCTACTCGTCTCGATTGTAGGAAAACCAAAGGATGTTAAACTTGCGCAATTCGTACGCGGGACCTCCTAGATTTTTGGCCCGTATTCGAGAAGGTTAGGAGTACAGTCTAACCTAACTGAGATCAAGGATGTTGCCGAAAGACAGCTGTAAGAAGGAACCAGGAGTAGCAATAGAAAGAGTCAAGAGTAAAGTAGAAAGAAGACCAGAGAAGGCCAGAGATCGGGATGGGAGAGGGTGG
>NW_004798667.1:34095-36249 GCF_000002075.1 Aplysia californica | reverse complement strand
TGAGTGTGTGTGTGTGTGTGTGTGTGTGTGTGTGTGTATGTGTGTGTGTTTGTGTGAGGGATAGATAGATAGATAGATAGATAGATAGATAGATAGATAGATAGATAGATCCGGCAACAGCTAGGCTCTCGCCTTTCTGTCCAGTGTCCTGCAGTGATAAGTGGATACGTGCAGGTTTGCTGCAGTTGCTGTAATGTTCCTTAGAGTGTGTTGTCAATGTTAGGTCTCGAAGGGAGAAGGGTAGCTCTGATGTCATTTAGGGCTGTGCAGGGGGACAGGTGATGATCCACAGTCTCATAGGATTTATTCTGTTCAAGTGGAAGTTGATCTGTATATGTTCTGTTCGTATGCGTTTAATATTGTCATTCTGTTTTGTAGTGGTCATATGTTTGAAAACTGCTCTTTCCCATCTGTTCGTCCAATCTTGTTTGTTGTTGTTTTTAATTATTTGTTTTGCAGTGTTGTATGAAGTTGGGCTGTTCCTGTCTAGATCTCCGTTTGGCAAGTGTGTCTGCTATGTCGTTTCCCGGTATATTTGGGTGTCCGGGGACCCATTGCATTACCAGGTTGATGCCACAGAATATTATCAGATGATGGGGACCAAACAGTATAGGCGTCAAATCTTGGTTTAGATGATGGTCATTTTCTATCGGTTGCAAGACTGATAGTGAGTCAGTGAAAATCACAATACTCTGTGCCATTCCAGGATGAGGGTTAAAAACTGTGTAGAGATGGTACAGTGCTGTTTTAGTTGTTTTCAGTTGCCATCATTTCTGCATCATAGTTGCTGCATTTCTCTCCACAGGCTGCAGATATCTCACTGGAACCTCCATCTGGGTACTGTATTTAAATTCCATATCCGGCTTTAGTTGTGCCTTTGAATGCTGAGCCGTCTGTATATCCAGTCATCTGAATAGCTGTCGATTGTTTGATGTGATGCAAGCATCAGCGTCACTGGGTCTGAAGATTTTGTACTATTGTCTCTGAGAGATGTTGTAATGATTGGCTTCATTAAAGAAAGGTGGGGAGGGATGATTTAGTAGACTCTTTTGGTTTCTTTTCTGTTTTGTGGTAGATGGAGACTCTCCATTAGTTCTGTGATGTGATGCATGATTGACTTTTGTTGAATTCATTTCTTTGGTTTTCATGGTTCTACTAATTTCCTGTTTGGGTGGTTAGGGCACATTTTTTTGTTCTTTCATGTAGCTCCAAAACTACTTTATCTCTGCGGATTCCCAGGGGTTCAACATTTGAAAGGATGTCACATGCGGCGGTAGGTGTGGATCTCATGGCACCATTTATGAAACGAAAGGCATTGTTTGGACCTTGTCAAGGGTGTTGTAAGTAGTTGTACTGCACATAGTGAGTAGGCTATTGCTGTATTCCAGGGAAGATCGGACATAACCAAGATATAACGCTCTCAGAGTTTGCTTGTCTGATCCCCATGAACTGTTTGCGAGTTTCTTTGAAAGTTGGAGCCCTTTTTTCGCCTTGTTCTTTATGTTCTCCATTTGTCTTTTCATGGTTAAGTTTGACTCCTAGGTATGGTGGTTGTTCTTCTCTAGAGAGATTTTCATTTCCTATCTTCAGTTGGAGATTTTCTTTGGCTGCTTTATTGCTCTTTGTAAAGATGGTGTATACTAACTATGTTCGTGCAGTTTATTTCAAGCTTCCATTTCTGACAGTAATTGTGGAGCCTCTTGAGGTCTTCATTTAATTTCCCTGCTCCTACCACCGTGCTGTGATATGTCTGTCAGAGAGCAACATCATCAGCTTAGACTGTCTTTTCAGATTTCAGCACGTTTGTGACATTATTGAAGAAGATCAGGAACAACGCGCAAATCAAATAGGAACCTAGGGGTATGCCTTCCTCGAGTACTTCTCTTGATGAGCGGGCATTGTTTACCATGGTTTCAACGTTTCGATCAGACAGGAAGAACTTGATCCATTGACATTTTTTGCCATATAACCCGAGGTCCATCATTTTCATGAGTAGACCCTTTCTCCACACTCTGTCGTACGCCTGTTGGAGATCTACAAAGATGGCGACAGTGCGTTTAGTCTCCTGAAAACCACCCTGGATATTTTGACTTAGTTTAAAAAGTTGATCTTCTGTATTGCTGCCTTTTCTGAATATGCATATATGTATATATA
>NW_004798667.1:31477-32968 GCF_000002075.1 Aplysia californica | reverse complement strand
TTGCTGTTGCTGTTGTTGTTGCTGTTGTTCTTGACAAAGATAATTTGCGAAAGGAGGACGGGGTCTGGTGCACACTACCACTACCACCCACATAAAAATTATCTATCTAATATGCTAAAAGAGAGTCGAAAACTAAACAAAAGACTGGTGCAAATTTTGTTCCCTTTGAGAAGTTTAAAAAAACAACTATTTAAGAAACAAAAGAGAAAAAAAAACCCAGCCCATTCACTCCACAGGAAAGTTGCGTTGATGGTATGTCCTTTGAAAACTCATTTTTCATGAATTTTTCTTAATTTACTCGAGTGCGAATAGGCATCCGGCCACAGACAGCGAACGATCTTATCAGTATGTTAGTTTTTAAACACCTGTTAAATTTAAAATGACAACTTGCACTGTATGCTTCCCAGTTGTTTCAGAATGCTATTAGATCTACTCTTAGATATGCAGAAGATGCAATCCGGCTTTCAAATTCGAACAAAAATCTCTCTAAAATTCTGAAAGCAGTGAAAAGAAACAGCAGTAAGGAATGTCTCAACATGAACGTTAAGAAAACAAAAACAATGGTAACATCAAAATAAGCTGGCAAAATAGAAGACATAATCATGAATGGGGAAAGAGCTGAACAAGTACATCTTTTCAAATATCTTGGGGCAAAAATCACAGAAAATGGCTGAAATGAAAAAGAAAAGAATAAATGAAAATGCAAAAACAAGATTCAGCTCAATGCGCAAATTAATTTCATCCCGGTAATTATCTATACCTTTAAGAAAAAAAAAATGGTGGAGTATTAAATTTTCCCATTTTCGTATATGATGCCGAAACCTGGACTTTGACAAAGAAAGGAGAAACATAAAATATTCTGTCTTTGAGATGTGGTACTACGGTAGAAACAGCAGAATGGCCAGAATTAGCTGAAAAGAAAAGACTAATAATGAGGTGTGTCAGATTCTCCACACAAGACAAACCCTGCTTAACAAAATAAAGAAAAGTAGAAAAACACAATACTTTGGCTGTATGAACCACACCAGGCCATAAAGAAGGAAATACTCAAGGGCAAGAAGGAGGGCAAAAGGACAAAGGGTGGATAGAAAGAGAACAGTGTGTACCGATAACATCAAGGCATGGACTGACAGAAGTATGATAGTGTAAAACGGCAGCCAGACGACCGAGACTCTGTGCACGTCAGTCCCTGAGCCAGATATGACACCCCTTGCTAGGTACGTATCAGATCTGCTGGGGCAATGATACAGACTGTAAAACGCATAGAGCTTGCTGTAAAGCGGGAATTTGTGTTATGCAAATACTGTTTAATATCATTATCATTGAAATGATAGGAGAGGGGAAAGAGTAAGACTAGTGCCTGCAACTTGTAGTTACTTGTTCTTCAAACGTCAGATGACAGCTATTGTTCTCAGATCAGGGTAAGATACGTTAATCAAACAGAAAACAGACCACAGTACGAGGGTGGGGGTGGCAGGATAGGAGGGGGGG
>NW_004798667.1:28914-29669 GCF_000002075.1 Aplysia californica | reverse complement strand
GTTGCTGCTACTACTACTATAGCAGCTATTCTTCTTGCTGTTGTTGTTGCTATTGTTATTGTTGCTGTCGTTTACGTTGTTGGGTTTTTGTTTTTGTTGTCTTTTAGTTGTAGTGTTGTTGTTTTGTTATTGTTGATTTTGTTATTGTTATTATCATTGTTATCATTATTGTTATTGCTATTCTTCTTATTGTTGTTATTGTTGTTGTCTTGTCTTTGTCGTTGTTGCTGCTGCTTTTGTTGTTGCTGCTGTTGCTGTTGCTGTTGTTGTTGCTGTTGTTCTTGACAAATTACATATAATGTTATAATATAACTATGTGACTCAAGTTTGTAACGTGTTAGTTTGTACCACAAGGAATAAGAAAACAAGATCTCATCAGTTGTTATCACAGTGGTTTTTATTCAAGTTTCAATAGATAGGAATAAAAGGCGTCTGATTTTTCGTAAAGTAGGTTATTTTTACAAGTTTTATTACAATTGTAAAGAATAGCATGTGAGTTTGTTTTTCTGTCTAAATCCAGAGGCTTAGTATAAAAAAACAGGCCTGGACGGAACAAGTTTAGGTAATATTACATGTATACAAAATAAATGGATGATGCAAATAGAAAGCCGCCCCTGACCAAAAAAAATATGATAGTACACGTACATCGATATCAGCAAAAAACTAAGAAACAAAATAACGTGTACTGACACATAGTTGTGGATTGTGTGTGTGTGTGTGTGTGTGTGTGTGTGTGTGTGTGTGTGTGTGTGTGT
>NW_004798667.1:26958-28814 GCF_000002075.1 Aplysia californica | reverse complement strand
CGTGTGTGTGCGTGTGTATGTGTGTGTATGTGTGTGTGTATGTGTGTGTGTGTGTGTGTGTGTGTGAGAGTGTGAGTGTGTGTGTGTGTATGTGTGTGTGTGTGTGTGTGTCTAGGGCCGCGTATGTCAGAAACATTCTTGTTCACATTTGTGGTTATCGCGTCTGTTGTCATCAGCAGATATCGATAATTTGATGGGTCCCGATTAACACACTATCGTTGTACTGAGATAGCAACAAACAATAGAAGATGACTCAAGAAAGGTATTCTTAACAACTGATTAATTATCCATTTGACACAAAAACTTTTGGCTTTTTTAAAAGTCTCAATGCTATAGTATGATGGTTAGGCTTTTTATCTTGCAGGCAGAAGAAATGAGTTTCATTTCCATATTACAAAACGACAGCCCAGTATGTAACTCGAACTGTTAAAAAAAGACCAGTCTCAATAATATACTATAGTATAATGATTTGGGTTTTTGTCTTGCAGGCAGAAGAAATGAGTTTCATGTCCATATTATTACGAAGCGATAGCCCAGTGTGAAACTCTGTCACGCCTCACTTTCAAAATGGCGTATGACGTAGTCTCGCACTAATCACTAAGCGGTCGGAATGCAGTTTCTGGGACACTTGGATCGAGGTAAAGGCCTTGAACATCTTTTCTTTTGCTGCTAAAATTAAAAGCAAATGAGGCAGTGGCATACCCAAAGCTTGGGGAACTTTAACAGATGGGTGACGGTAAAAGATCAGGATTGTTATAGTTTCTTCGAGAGCCCCGGAGCAAAGAAATGAATGGCAATGATGATCGCCGATGTCTGACTTAGATCTGGCTCGTGTTGATTGATTGAATGATTGATTGATACCAACTCATTCTGAAAGACGGCACAAATGCAGTCAGCCCCCTAAACTGTCAAAATTAGTGTTGGCAAAGGCGTAGAACATGTTCAATCGTTTTGGCAAAAGTATTATGCTCTTACTCAGTTGCCCAGAAATTGATATCAGAACAAATTACTGTAAAATGATAATACAAAAAGACCTATTCAATTTTATCTTGGATTTAACCAAGACAAGTGTGTGGTTGGCAGGTGCTCTTGTGTGGTTTGTTCCTTCTTTTCTGTCAAACATATATTGTCCTTATCTCGCCTCCTTCTTTTCTTTGTATTTTATTGTCTCGTAACACCTCTAACCTTCGGCTCATTTTTTGTGTGCTGAAAACTAAGAATGACTCTCAAAACACATTATACCATACAATCAGAGCGGTTCATCAAGTACAAAAATATGTAGAAGATGCCTAATAGAGGCTATCACAGCTTGAACTCTTGCTGGTTTTTATAACAACTGCTCCAACTTACACGCAAACAACGCAAACATTACATCAATATCCAATACTACTTGAAAAATTAGTAGCTAAAATAATATATTGCCATGACAGTAATTAAAGCATGCTAGAAAAAAAAAGTTACGTAGGAAAATAAAGTACAGAGGAGTCCGTTTAAACCGATCACGCTTAATCCGAAAACTGCGATAAACCAAAAGAAAATAAAATCCAGGGTTTTTTCCTTCTCTTTGAGCAATGCTTTTAAGCGAAAAACCCGGATAAAATTCGACGGTCCCACAGATTTTGGTTTAAACAGATTCCACTTAACACATCTTCAAGTTCTAATTGTTATTTACACAATTATAATTGTAAACTCTGTATAGAAATATATATATATATATATAGTGAGCTTATTGAACCTCGTTAGTTATATGCCATGCACATACATGTACTCACGAGCACGTAATGAACACACATACGATCGTACGTCATATAATATCTCTTAGTGCACACGTATACATCACACGCACGAGCGCTTAC
>NW_004798667.1:21810-24478 GCF_000002075.1 Aplysia californica | reverse complement strand
TACGTGTGAAGAGAGGTGGATATATGGATTGGTGGATGGTGGGTGGATGTGAGGGTGGGAGGGGATGTATGGATATGAAGGAAGGGTGAACATGTGGATGTGTGACATGAGGTGGATATGTGGGTCAGTGGGTGGTATATGGATGTATGGGCGGAGGAGAGAGATGGACGCATACATTGGTGGATGGTATCTTGATACAAGTGCGTGTATGTGTTTGGGGGAGGGGGGCAAATGTTTTTTGCGTGGTAGATTGAAGATGAAGATAAAGATGAGGGTGAACGTGAAGATGACATAGGGAAGGAAAGACAGATAGATGGCTTAGTGAACGGTATATGGACGTGTCGATTGCTAGAAGGTCGTTTCGAAATGGGATGGGGTGGGGGTGAAAGATAGATCGACTGATGGATTGTTGGATGGTATGTGGATGTATAGTTAGCGGGATGGTGGGGATCGCCAAACAGACGGACAGATAGACAAACAGACAGAAAGGCACACAAAATTACAGATACACAGACACACAGACACACACATAGACAGACATATATACAGAGGTATAAAAAGGAGGAGAGGGGGGTGGAGTGACTGCTGTCAGTATCTGAGCTTACCGGCAAGAACTCTTTGATGTCGTTGTTGGTGACTTTTATAGAGCGTAAATTATGCAGCTGGCTGAGGTCACCGGGGAGGTCAGTGAGGTTGTTCCGGCTCACGTCCAAGTACTCCAGGGCGCGCATCTTACACATCTGTAGACCAACCAAAGCAGCTAAATATAGAAAAAGAGCTGATGGCAGTGACGTCACGCGTGTCAGACACTGGGGAATTCTTTCTTGCCTCCAACGGCATGGCCGAGGCACCCCATTTACACAAACAGCAATTTTAGCCTTAACTCCGCTCTCTACGCCCTCCACCCACATTTCAGTGCCAAGCTTATAGATGTCTTCCAAAGACCGTCTAGATGTCTCCACATGAGTCCCGAAAAGTACCCACTCTTCTGTTGTTCTTGCTATCAACGTTCAGCGTCTCAGCGCACATGCAGCCCTCGTTCGTTTACGTGGATGACTTCACAGCCACGATCTCTTGTACTACAACCTCTTTGAGTCGAATATAACCTCATAATAGAAACAGGTAGGTCGTTTACAAGGCTAGAGATTTGAAAGGGGGGGTTTACGGGACAGAAAAAAAGAACACAGAAAGAAATAAGACAGAGAGAACGTACCAGAGTTGCGTTGATCAGATCAAGTTAGGGACAGAAACTGAATTAATTTTCCCTTGTCCGAGATGACAAGGTGCTCGATTGTAACTTCCCTGGGATCAGGGTGTATGAAAAAAACAAAAAAACAAGTGAAAACCCCCGACTGTGTCGGAGATCAAACCCCAGACCTCCAGGCTGACAGTCAAACAACATACCTAGTACCTGACTCATCTGTAGCACTCAATAAAGCAAACTGCAAGTACTTAAAGCGGGAATCGAACTCATGCCTTTGGTGTATTGCGTCGAAGAGCCTAACTGCTGCAACATATTATATAATTATGCTTATGATCCGTAGGCCTGTCCTTCAAAGAACAGAATAACACGCACCTTTTGGCAAGCGGAACGATAGATCAAATATTAATTAACACAAAAATGTATTCCACGCAATCCCTGTTACCTCCCTTATACAGAAAGGTTTTTGAATTGTTAGAGAAAAAAAAACAACAAACAACCAAAACAAACAAATGCTTTTTAATCAGCCGAAAAAAGAAAAAACCCAAAATAAAACAGAAAACAAAAAACAAACAAACGGGAAAACCCGAACTGAGAGCGATTTTTTTTTGGTTTCGGCTCTTTTAACAAGGGAAGTCATCCAATTTGGAATTTAAAATGATGCTGAGAATCAATGGGAATAATCTTCGTTCTCTCCCTTATACATACAAGTTATGAACAGTGAAGAAAACGCCCAATTAATGTAAAATGAAAGAAAATCATTCCTGATCCAGCAGTCTAGAAGACTTTACGAAGAGTCGAAATCGTCATAAAAATCCCAAACCTGCTTTGTCAGGATGTAGGCTAAGTGTTTTAGTGCTGTAAATGGCAGCTGGCAATATATTGTTTCCAGGAGGTTAAGAATTTTTCAGAAAGCTGTCAGCTGATTTGGGTAATAATATAGATTGTGAAGCGCATAATTACAGAGCTTGATGTTGAGCGGGAACTTTCTCTCCACAAATCTTATTTACTAGCTGGACCCCCTTTCGATGAAAGGAATGATCGGTGCATTAACATCAACTGAAAGTCATTGGCCTACTATATTTACACTCTACTGGAATGGAGCAATAAATCTTGAGAGATGCAAAAAATTAGACGATCTAGATTTTGAGATGTATAGATTGATTCTCTATTCCGCTTTCGTCGTTGTACACTCTAGAATTTCAGTGCGCACGGCCAGTAAACGGAAACCTCACGTGTTTACAATGGCGTCGTAGAATACGGACTTTCCCAAGATTATATCAAAACGAAACTAATGAAAAACTGAAAATTAAACTACAGTGACTTCAGGCTCCTCAATACCCTTTAAATGATTTTGAACCACCATTAATTTTATCAAATTCAAAAGTTAAGTAGTTCGGGAGTTTTAGGCGGCCAAAGTGATGGACTTTCACTAATAATATGTATAGATGACTCTGACTAGGATTA
>NW_004798667.1:19432-21474 GCF_000002075.1 Aplysia californica | reverse complement strand
ATTAAGAACGGATGCCCCTTTGGTCAGAAATGAATATGATCTGTGTGATCAGATCAGATCGGATGCAGTCGGAAAATGGCGCTGGCCAGTGTGCACAATAAATAATTATACCAGATAGATGCAACATCGCATCAAATTTTACCCAGAAGTGTTTTAGGGCCTATTGCATTTCGAGAGCAAAGAAAAGAATATGTGAACCCCTATTGTCACACGACTTTTAATAGCCTTCTGATTAGTTGTTGGCCACGATTTAAAATTCATGAATCTGATCATGACTCAGAAGCTCAAACATGTTTGATATGTTTATTCATTTCAAGAAACATTTACCACTGGGGCAATAAAGTATCATCTTATCATTTATCTTATCACCCATCATAAAATTGTTCCTCAGGATGGTAGCTTTTCCCTATCCATGAAAGAAAGTTTAGCCGCTCTCAAAGGTAACAAACTCACTTACTTGAATTATAATATCTTAGAACACGCAATGTCATGGACGCCGCACTTTGCGCTCTTTAAAAACTCCACGACGAAGCACCACATGCGTTCAAATGAAGGAAAAAACATTTGTGAGTGGTACCTTTTCATCCTTACCCTTCCCTTGGTTCCAAATTGAATTTAAACGATGTGCACTCTCTATGAATTGGATTTACGTCAGAGAGCACGGTCTAGATTATAAAACAAGTCTATGATCAGATTAACGAAAATCAAAATTTTAATAAGACACTTTCAAACCTGCTCCCACCGCTACTTGTATGTATGTATAGTATAAGGTTTTACGGCGCTCGCAACTGCTAAGGTCATATGAGCGCGCGAAACACAAGTTGTTCACCTCTGCGAAAGTTCACTTCACGACTGGCTAACTAATTTACTTTAAAATGCTAAAAAGTTAAAATATTCAAATTCGGTGTAAATACATTTGTGATCTAAAAACCGCTACTTGTCCAAGACAATCACCCTGTAAAAAACCATCACTTTCTACTAGTCTACTAAGTTTTTAAAATACACAATGGCACTGTCCAATACGTTCACTCCTCTAAGACAATAACTTTTTCCTCAACAATTAAAGGCTGTTTTGGATAGGTTCGGGGGTTCCTGTGGTCCAGAGGTAAGGATGTTCGCCTTTCATTCAATAGGTCCCGGGTTCGAATCCTGACAGCGACGGAAAATGTTCTTCTCTAAAATTTTCTCCTTTCACATCCTTTTCTGCTTTCTATGAATGTTCTGTCGTCTGCTTTCGTCTCCATTTCCTGCCCCCCACCCCTTCATCTCCTTTGCCCCATCCTTTGGGCTCCTGACTCTTTCTGCAGCCTTTCTACTGCAACTCCGTGGCTCCTTCTTACTTCTGCCTTTCAGCCACCCCCCTGATCGTATTGTAGGTAAGATCTAACACCAAGCCTTCTCGGATAAGGGCGAAAAACACGGAAGCCCGTGCACAAGTAGTGCACGTTAAAGACCCCTTCGTGGTCCAAAATCGATAAGAGTAGGCTTCGGCCGACAGCCGGGCAAAATAAAAAATTTCCTACCAACTAAAAGTTTAATGTGTCATACGGGCTCATATGATCTTATACAGTTATGAGCGCCATAAAACACTTACCAAAAAGGATAGTTTCGTTTGTATAAACAAATAGTACCAAAATGATAGCTTTTGCTTCTCCACAAAGGAAAATCTGGCTGTCTTGAAATATATCGAACCATTATATCAAACAGGGTGTCTGAGGAAAATGTGTTCAGTGTGCAGTGTGCATAAGACTCACCTGATCGGACAGTGTCTGCAGGTTGTTGTCAGAGAGGTTGAGAACCTTGAGCAGGCGACAGTTGAAGAGCGCGGGAGGTAACTCGTCCAGTCCCAGCATGCACAATTCCAGGTGAGTCAGGTTACTGGTTGGGTGGGTGCGAGTGGGTTGATGACGGGGTATTGGGGGTGGGAGGTGGTAAGAAAGGTTTGGGGAGGGGGTGTGGATGGAAGAAAAGTGGTAAGAGAAGTAAGGTAGAATATGTTGAGGGGGTGTAGAGTGTGGGGTGTTGAGGGAGGAGAAAGGAGG
>NW_004798667.1:17149-19332 GCF_000002075.1 Aplysia californica | reverse complement strand
CTTGAATTGTAATATCCTAGACCGGGCCCTGTCATGTCTGTCGCTCTTTGCTCTCTCTCTATATACAAAAAAAAAAAAACTTCGCTGCCTGGGTGCGTATCATGAGCGCTCAAATTAAAGGCAAAACGACAGTCTCACTATAACTATAATAGTCAAAAGTGGGTGCAACCTTTCACCCTTACCCTTTATTTAGCTCCGAACAGAGCTCCATTGTATGCTCCATCGTGAGCCGGATATACGTCAAACTACACCGTCTTGGATATTACAATACACGTCTTTGGGTTTCACCAGGGTATGCAAATTTAAAGCACCAAGTACAAACGATCAACAATAATACCCGCTATTTGTGGTTACGTTGATGGAAAGTCAATGCTGTGCCCCCGGCAGGCCTACTCTTGTTAAATATTCCACGCAGTCAACGACGCTGAATTCTTCATTAACTATGCTGGTCACAAATTAAAAATATATCGATTTCCATCTTGTGCATCTAATTTTTTTGTACATTTTATTCGGTAGAATTAGACGTGAGGGTCTAAAAATGGCTCAGCTGTAATTAAAAATGTCTCAGCGGGTAGGCTGCACGTGGACTTGATGAGCTGCAGTAATTATGTTTCTTTTGCCAACTGTATAATTTTCTCCACAGCGAGAAGTCCGACCAAACCAGTCAAATAGAAACATAATTATTATTCCAACAGCAACTTTGTTTAAACACCAAGCCAACGCTTCAACCCCTGCCCTTCCCACCCCATCCCACCCTACCAAAACCCCGACCCACCCCCTACATTATGCGCTTTTGTGCATGACGTCACAGTGATCCACTTTGGCCTTACATCAAGTAAATTCCGGATTGGGAGGAGGCTCCTATGTTTACTTTTACCGACCACCATAATAAGACGAGACCCCTGCTGTTATATATCCCAAGGACAGTATTGTGAGCAAACTCTCTCATGTCCAACAACTCCCTGTATTCGGAATTCAAAATCGTATATGTTTAAATTAACGCCCCTTTACACATTGTAAGATAATTAATTTGGTTATAATTTTAAAAGCGGTTCCTCTAAATGTAACGTTCATGAACTCCGGCCAATAGAACCGAGCCATTTTAGAATCTAGGTGATGGAAAAAATGGTGAAATCACTATTAGGTTATTTAAGACCTCCAACTTTAACGTCCTTCTCCGAAAACGAGAAATGTGTGTAAAGTGTCTTTCCCATGGACACAATGTCGGACCGAGCTGACGCTCGAACCCCCGAACCTGCATTCTCACGATTACAGGTCCGGTAGCCTAACCACACTAGGCTACCAACGCCACTCAAATGAGGGGAGAGTTTGGCTTTCTGGGTTACTCAGAAAGCCTTGGTGGAGAGTTGAAAATTTTCCAACACAACCAAAGTGGGGTCAATGTATAGCTTCAGCGTTTTATGTCATATAACAGGTGTAATAAAATGTATTCCAAAAATTGTTGTACATTGAACGGACCAATAGGCATCAAACGTTGATTTCAATTTCATTTTATTGTGAAGCACCTAGAGCCATCATTATTATTATTATCATTATTATCTTTATCATTATCATTATCATTATCATTATTACTATTATTATTATATGATTATTATTATTATTATAAGTTTTATTATTATTCAGGGTCATCCTCTCCCTAGTCCATCATGATACTAACTGAGCTAATGGTACGCCAACTACTCACTGTATGTGGTCTTTGTCTCCCATGACGTGGAATAGTGACTTGTGGTCCATGAAGTTCAAGGTCAGAGGGTTGTTTGAGATGTACAGATGGGTCAAGGTCTTTGGCAGCAGCAGTTCGTTCAGCTGATTGGACGCGACGTTGAGGGAGCGGACCTGGGGACGATGGCGGGGAAACCGGAGTGAAACGTCTGCTAGTGCTGGTGTTGTACTGGTATGTTCAGTTCTTGAAGGACCCTTTAATCTCAACACAAACACACTTTATACACACATGTACACATTAGCACACACATACACACACATATACACACACACACACACACACATATATACACCCCCTTCTCCCTTACACACACACTCATACATACATACACACACACAGACATACGTACACATACATGCTGGTTTACACATACTGATATGTTTGTGTATGTTTGGAAAAGCAGGGAAGGGGAGAAAAATATTCAAATTCGGTGTAAATA
>NW_004798667.1:13881-15925 GCF_000002075.1 Aplysia californica | reverse complement strand
GAGAGAGAGAGAGAGAGAGAGAGAGAGATACGACAGACACACAAACAGATTGATAGATGGAAAGACAAACGTATAGCTTGACAGACAGACACACAGACAAACAGGCAGACAGACAGACAAACAAACAGAGATCCCATTCAGTACGAGATGACTCTGAAGCCTGCCTCTGGAATGATTCAGATTGTGTCAATTGAGACGTAAATCATTCAATCTATCCCCCCCCCACCCACCTTTCCTACCCCACCCTCCTTATCCCAGCCCACCCCGTTCCCACTCGAAAAGCGGATATCAGCGAGCGTCGGTGGCTTAGAGGTAAATCTCTCAGACTCGCAACCGTAAGGTCGTGGGTTCGAATCCCATTAGGGGCCCGACATTGTGTCCTTGGGAAAGGCACTTTACACGAATTTAATTCACTTCATCCCGGTGGGAATGGGTACCCAGCTTGGGACAGTGAAAAATCTTGTCAGTTTGATAGTGTTTGAACCCTTAATCAGCTGCTTGCACAGTATGATTCCCGAGAAGCAGAGAATGTATCTGAGTGTTCTATGGTCTGCTGGGGTAATAACATAGTGTGTAAAGCGCATAGATCTTGCTGTTGAGCGGGGATATGCGCTGTACAAACGCTATTTACTATTTATTATTATTATTATTACCGAGAGTGTGTGGGATCTCCTTGATGGAGTTCTTGGAAAGGTCAAGGTTGACCAAAGCCCTCATCTTGTAAATCTCCTCGGGGATGACCTCCACACGGTTGTTGGACACGTCCAAGGTCACAAGGCCCTGGGGGTGGAAGGAGGTGGGAGGGGGCGGGGTTAAGGGATGGAGAGAGATGGAAGGGAAAGAGGTGGGAGAGTAAGGACGGTGTGGAGGGGATGGAGAGATAGTGGAAGAGACGGCTGGAGATATATATATATAAAGAGATGAAGACATTGATTAAAGGGGGTGAAGAGAGGGGAACAGAGAGAAAGAGATGGAGGGAGAAGGAGAGAGAGATGGAGGGGGGGAGTGGTGAGATAGAATAGTGGGGGAAGGGAGAGGGAGAACGAGAGAATTATAGAGAAGGAGAGAGAGAGAGAGAGAGAGAGAGAGAGAGAGAGAGAGAGAGAGAGAGAGAGAGAGAGAGAGAGAGAGAGAGAGAGAGAGAGAGAGGTACCAATATAAAACAAGTAAATTTACTAAAAGCAGTACATGTCTGACCGTACCTTTAATGCGTTACTCTGTGTTTCTTTTAACTAAACAGAAGAATAGCAACGCAACAACGCCCATATAGTTATGGGAAAGCATTCTAGAACCAATGATAGAAGCAACAAATGGATTCTATTTAAATTTAATATAGACCTAGAACTGAAGAGGGCCATTTCCAGCCGACCACGTGATCTTTAGCGAAAGGACACAATTCATTTTTCGAATATGGTGTTCAGTTAGTTCTTGTCGCCATAATTTAAATACCATGATATATTATGGCTGTTCTGATTTTGTATGACTAATGGCTGTTCTGATTTTGTATGACTATGGCTGTTCTGATTTTGTATGACTAATGGCTGTTCTGATTTTGTATGACTAATGGCTGTTTTTACACGACTTATGACTGGTATTGTATGACGTAGGATTAGCTGTACGTGACTTAAATAACTTGTTTTGTATGACTTAATATGACTGATTTTGTACGACGCTTGACTGACGAGCCCCACCTTGAGAGTGACGGCGAACTTCATGGAGTTGAGGCGGTTCCCGGACACCAGGATCTCCTCGATACACGCCAGGTTGTTGACGGACGTGGGCATGTACTCCACCTGGTTATCGGAAAGGTCAAGGACACGCAGCTTCTTCAGTCGGTCAAGGTCGTCCGGAAGCAGGGCCACCTCGTTGTGCGCGAGCTTCAGCGTGTCCAGGGCGTAGCCCAGGGCGCAGATCTCGTCAGGGAGGGCTGGGGGAGGGGGGGGGGTGCGCATGTTACGTCATTACGTTTGTTTTGTTTTAGAAAGAGTTTTACGGCATTTGCAACACTATTAGGACACATTCCCATTAGGTGGGGAAGATTAGA
>NW_004798667.1:9403-13258 GCF_000002075.1 Aplysia californica | reverse complement strand
TGTATTATTATTATTAACATTATAGTTATTACTATTGCATGTATTATCGTTATTGCTAGGCATTGTTGTTTTTGCTGTCGTTGTTGTTGTTATTGTTGATGATGATGATGATGATGATGATGTTGTCGTTAACATTATCATTGCCATTACTAGCCAGCCCTGACCTTTGATGGAGTTGAAGGACAGGTCCAGGTAGTGCAGGTACTTGACCATCCCGATCTGGGCGGGAAGCTCGTCCAGGGAGTTGTGCGACAGGTCAAGCCACGTCAGGCAGGTCAAGCGGTCAATGCTGTCCGGGATGAAGGCCACGGAATTGTGGGACAGGTCCAGTCTCTTGATGTGCGGCTTCTTCACTGTGGCCGGTGGCATCTCCGTGATGCGGTTGTTGCTGAAGTTGATGAAAGCACCGGTCTCGTACACGCCTTTCTTGAAGGATTTGATCATGTTGTGGGACACGTCGATGTATTCTAAACTCGTGGATTTCCCGATGTTTTTCGGGAGGGCCCGAATTCTATTTTTAGACGCCAGCAGGCGAGTTAGTCCTGTAGCTTTGTGGATGGGATTTGGTAGTTTCTTAATGCTGTTGCTCGTGAGATCTAGGATTGTCAATTTCTTGAGTTTTGCTACGGATGCTGGGAAGGAGGAAAGGTTGTTGTTTCGTATATCTATAGATTCCAAATTTTCTAGCATCGAAATTGATTTGGGTAGACGTTTAAGGCGGTTGTTTTCGGCGTTGAATTTGACGGTGAGCGCACTAAGTTCTTCGTTGTTATAGATCTCTACAGGCAGAGATTTCATGTTGGCGGTACCGAACTGTAGATGGACTCGCTTGGTGTCTCCGATTCTCTTGATGTGTCCTTTCCTCAGAGGCTCGGGAAGAGCGATAATTTTACTGCCCGGTCCCGTAGCGGGAGGGGGCTTATCGTCCTTTTTCTTACCTCCCTTGCCTCTCCCACTCATTGTTGCGGTTGATATGAAGGCGAGGTTTCCGAATTTTTCGGTTACTTTTTATTTTCAAGTGACGTCACGTGACGTCAGCGACTTAGGCCGTTTGTGAGCCACTTGCGGTCGTAAAACAGTGGATCTTCGTCAGTCTTGCTTCATGGGGTCATCTGGGGGAGAAAAAAAAACACATTTATTAGACATGCCTTTCACCCTTGTTGGCACAGTCAGGGAGGTTGTTCCGACCCTGGCTAACCACAGCAATGTGGCTAACTGTGTTATTCCGGCACAAAGACAGAGATACTCAATGCTACAACTTTTGTGTGTGTTTTATTGCGCTCACAACTGTAAAATGTCGTAATGAGGGCGCTGGACATATTAATCATTTTTAGTTTGGTAGGAATTGATTTTGAATTTTGCCCGGGTGACGGCCAAAGCCTACTCTTATCGATTGTGTACCATCACGGGATCTTTAACGTGCGGAACTCGCACACGGGACCTCCAATATTGTTAGCTCTTATCCGAGAAGGTTGGGTGTTAGATCTCACCTACCGTAAAATCAGGGGTGTAGCTGAAAGACAGTTACAGTAAGGAGCCAAAAAGTAGCAGTAGAAAGGCTACAGAAAGAGTCGGGAGCCCAGAGGAGGGGGCAAAGGAGGAGGGGGGGGGTTAGAAAATTGAGACAAAAGCAAACGAAAGAACATTGTTAGCGAGCAGGAAAGGAGTTAAAAGGAGACAATTTTAGAGAAGAAAATTTTCCCTCGCTTTCCAGATTCGAATCCGGGACCTGTTGAATGAGAGGAAAGCACCATTACCTCTCGACCATGAGAGCCCCGCTAAAGTGTTTGTCACTTGGAATTCAAGCTCTTGTCCTTTACCATTCAGATCAAAGTGACGATGCTTTTACACCACTGATGCTGACTGCGCATGAGTCTATGTTCTAACTTTAAACACACTTTGTTCGAACTCTTGTCATTTACCAGACGAAGCAAAGTGGATATGCCGTTACATCGCAGTCGCTGATGGAGTATAAATCCATTTTCAAACTGTAAACAAACGTATTCTTGTTGTCATCACCACCATCCAGTGCTATATCTCCGACAGACATCGGCCATCATGGTTCTCCATTCATTCCTTATCTCGGACGCTCTCAAAAAAGCAACGCGTCCCTGACCTTTCCCTGTTACCCATTTGTTTAGGTGAAATTAGGTCCCCTAAATATGTTGTTCTGGGCCCACCCCTTGTTGGACGTTTGTGATTTGACAGCTGCTGCACGACTTACGGTGTTGTTTTTCTATATGTGTCACAACGAGGTGGAATGAGGCCTTCGTCAATTTTTTGGGCATATTGAATTATTGGTATCATATCTTAAAGATTGTCTGTTTGTCTTGCTTTCAATGAAGGAAATACCTATCTATCTTCAATAGAAGTCGAAATATTTTCCATAGAAGGTGGGGTCGCCTGGTTCCTGTGGAAAAATTATCGAGAGAATGGCGCCAAAGTATGGTGACTTCCATAGTTTGAGAATCTTTTGAAACTGAAACTTTACATGTTTTGGTGTCTTTAAGCAACGCTTTTCGGTAAAAATCCACACAGAAATATGTTCTTAAACGGACAAAAAAGGTGCTGAGCCAAAAACAAAAACTTGACAAAAATGTTCTAACCTGCGAAAATGCCATTTTCTTGGATTTCATTATTTTAACAAGTGCCTCTTTTCACCGTGATGGATCACATATACAAAGTTCCTTAAATACGGACAGTTAACTGCCTTTCTTTGCCGCTTTCATAATACTACTGTTGCTCTTTTAATGTACGACTGTTGTAACCCCATCTTAGCCTAGCCCGAGACTAGTCCAGCAATGGGTGAAAGAGAATTGCTGTTTTTAATTTCAGTAATAGTTTTACGGCACTTACAACACGCGGTCATATAAGTGCTGAGGGTCAGAGGCGTTACAAGAGAGTAACAAAAACATAAAAGAAGGACGAAAGATAAGGACGAAAGATAAGGACGAAAGATGTTTGATTGAAATGAAGGAGAAAACCACATCCGAGCACTTACCAACCGCCCACAGAGAATTCCTGTGTTACATATATTTTGTGAGTAGTCCTAACAAAACGCTTCTGTTTCTTCATATTCAGAATCCTGCTCCTACACGCCCCATTCCTTCTTCAACATCTCTTCCCTCCCTCACCACCCCTTCCTCATCGCTCCCCTTTTAAAAAATCAAACAAAAACGTAGCATAACAATGAACATCAATATAATGGGATTTATGAAACGCAGGAATGGGCTTTTACTAGTCCCCTAGACCTGCTCCATTACTCAATTCTCGGGCCTGTCTGTGAAGAGGTTCAAGAGCAGTAACATGTATTGTGAAGTCTCGGCTAGAAACGTTAGCCAATGCGTTATTTCCTAGGTCGTTGTTTCGAACTGTTCAATTTTATTATTTCTTTTCTTGTTTTTTTATTGTTGTTATTGTTTATTCCTTTTATTAAAAAAATTCTCGAATGGACTGCTCACTTTTCAAAATGGCGCATGACGGAGTCGTACACCAAGCAGGCCAACTACTTCAGCATTTTACACCTTCAAACTTCTGTACACACAGCTCAGAACACCACAAGAATTGATCAAAAGTTCATACTAGAGTTGGAACGAAGTCAGAGTATTAATTGAGGGCTTGAAAGGGAAAGGAGTATTGTTCACTGGAATAATACGGGCAGTTAACTGCCTTTTTTTTACCGCTGTCATAATACTACCGTCGCTCTTTTAATGTACGACTGTTGTAAATGTCATTGTTTCAGAAAAAAAGGCCAGTAGCGTCGGGTGGGTTGTAAAGAGGGTATCATCATCATCATCATCATCATCATCATCATCATCATCATCATCATCATCATCATCATCATCATCATAATCA